>NW_019520485.1:0-2974 GCF_002814215.2 Seriola lalandi dorsalis
TTTTTCTACTGTCTTCATGTCCGCCTTCCTCAAGGAGTTCAAGTTCAGCAATTACTTTCCCACAAAGGTACGGTGCATCCTTCATGATCTTCACATTATTGTGTTTAAATGTTCCAAGCATGATGACAAGGCTTCATTTTCTGCCAAACAGGGCTTTGGTCATGCAGTATGGTGCAGTGGTACACTCTAGTGGTGTGATGTGGGTACTGCGTGATAGAAGGAAAATTGACAATGAAGAGTCCAGTTTGCTGCAACCTTTTTGTTTGAGTTTACATTAGGTAAAATAAAGGAAACTGTATTAATGAAGAGCATTTTGAATCATTTTTCATCAGGTGAGGTCCATCATCAGCGACTTTGCTGTTTTCTTCGCCATCCTTACAATGGTCTTAATCGACTACGCCTTAGGGATTCCCTCTCCAAAACTAAAGGTTCCCAGTGTGTTTAAGGTAAGAAATTGTTTGTCAGATTTGATTTTACAAATTGCTAAGTTACATCATCATTTTTCAACAATCTACTACTTAGGTCAAACCAACTAAAATAATTTTTTTATAAGCCAACCAGAGATGATCGAGGTTGGTACATCAACCCACTGGGGCCCAACCCCTGGTGGACGGCAGTCATAACGGTGCTCCCAGCTCTGCTTTGTACCATCCTCATCTTCATGGACCAGCAAATCACAGCCGTCATCATCAACAGGAAGGAGCACAAACTCAAGGTACATTCCTGTCCCAGCTTTGAACTCTGGCAGTAGACTGCATTAGTAAGATGGCTGGTATAGTGTCTTGCCGAAAGTACATCAGAATTACACATTTTCAACTTCATGCGCTGGTCTTTTCTCCCCCTCAGAAAGGCTGTGGGTACCACCTGGATCTGTTCATGGTGGGGGTGATGCTTGGTGTGTGCTCTTTGATGGGGTTGCCGTGGTTCGTAGCAGCCACCGTCCTCTCCATCACTCACGTCAACAGCCTGAAGCTTGAGTCAGAGTGCTCAGCTCCTGGTGAGCAGCCCAAGTTCCTCGGCATCAGAGAGCAACGCTTTACTGGCCTCATGATCTTCACCCTCATGGGCAGTTCTGTCTTCATGACATCTGTGCTGAAGGTCAGTCACATTTTCTTTTTATTATTTGTCTGTTTCGATGTGTGTGTTGTTATTCTCCCTGTATTATCTGTTCTTTTTCTTGAAGGCATTTTGATATTCCTTGTGGTATTATGATCTCTTGGCTAATATAATGCTTTTATTGTTCTTCAGTTCATTCCTATGCCTGTGTTATATGGAGTATTCCTTTACATGGGAGCGTCTTCTCTCAGAGGCATTCAGGTAAAATGATTTGAGCTTTATTGCATTTAATGCAGCTTTTTTTTGACACATTATATGGTATCACTACATGAGGAAACAGAAGGATGTACCACTTGCACCATTTGATGTTTGAAATGAATGCCTTTGCAATTTTCAATGGTTTTAATACTACATCTGACTAAGTGATAATTAAAGGAGACATTTTTTTATCATGTAAATTTTGTTAGTTTCTCTGCTCACAATTGACATGAAAACAATGATCTGCGCTCCCATAAATGTGATTAAGAAACACCTGTACTGAATTTGAGTTGTTTTTTATCTGTGTGACTGAGATTAGACACAGAACTGGTCAGTGTTGTTAATTTGTAGACCCTTTCACCAGATAATCTGTATAGGCTGTTAACTCTCCCCAAACCACAATAGGGGATCGCCTCCATATTGTCTGGCTGCCTAGAAAAAAGTGTTAATTGGCCACTAGTGTGTTCCCAGCATTTACAGAACACCTGACTGTGATTTAATTGCCTGCCCTGTTTAGCCTACTTCTTCTTTTCTTCAATTTGGAGTACTTGGAGTTCTATTATTGGTTTTGAAAATTATATTTAAATTAAGACAAAAATATTCTTATCAGGGGATCCAGCCCATTGTAGTTACACTATAAGCAAACATAGCATTTACCTTTTACTTTTAGCGTGTTAGGTGTTGGACTTTCTCCGCCAGCTAGTCAATAACTTTGTCTGTTTGGTGTCATGTTGGGGAAGCAGTGTATTGTAGGTTTACAAGAGCTTTTTTGTTTAAAACAGCTGATAATAGCAGACTCAGCCGTGTTTAACTGATGTTTGTTGCTCTTAAGACTTTTACATCACATGTATATACGTTAGTTACACACGTAAGTTGTTGTAACCCAAATACAAAACATTGTTGAAAGATCATTTAAGAATTGTTCATCATTTGTCCTCTCCAGTTCTTTGACCGCCTGACACTGTTTGGTATGCCGGCCAAGCACCAGCCAGACTTCATCTATTTACGACATGTGCCCCTGAGGAAGGTGCACCTGTTCACCATCATCCAGCTCACCTGTTTGGTTATGCTCTGGGTCATCAAGACCTCCAAGGCTGCCATTGTCTTTCCTATGATGGTGTGTAAACTGTTCCAATTATACCATCTGCAGGCCCATCACACAATACGCACACTTTCACTACACACCTAACTAGTGTTAACAGGGCTCAGTGTGTGAGTACAGGTATGTCAGTGGGGTCAGCTCAGCACTAGTGTAGGAGTTAAATTGTAGACACATTATTAAATGACTTAAAATTTTGGTAGGGATCATTTCTCCTTGATACATTTTAAAGACAACGTTGCAGGTTTTTGTTAATCATTGCACCTGCCACAAATAATTTGGCCTCTTAGTCTTACGTTGCTTTGAAATGTGCAGGTTGTCAGAGATATTTTCCCCAAAAAACAGAACACCATATACTGTATATAATGTTTCGTGTGGTAAAAAATATATGAAGCTTTGCTGCAGTTCATGTGGAAGTTGTTGAAAGTCACATACACCTTACACCTTCTAACTATACACATCCATGACCTAGCTCAAATTGAGAAAATTTAAACTGATTTGGCTGTTTCTCTTTCTGCATATACCCCATTTTTCAGCATTACCTATTTGCTGCTGCCACCA
>NW_019520486.1:0-1694 GCF_002814215.2 Seriola lalandi dorsalis
CTTGACAGACACACACACACACACACACACACACACACACACACACACACAGACACACACAGACACACACAGACACACACAGACACACACACATTCACTAGCCTCTAACTTGCTTTATACTGCATTTATTTGCATATTTTAGGTGGCCAAGACTTGAAGGGCCAATCCTGTTTCTTTTTTTTCCTTTCTCCTCTCCATCCTTTCTTTCTCTTCTTTCCCTTTTTCCTTCCTCCTCCATATGCCTTCAATTGCACTGCTGCCGGATACACAGCATGGAACAATCCTCATAATGGTGGCGCAGTAGAAGCTGTCAAAATTCATAAAAAATCAGTCGTAGTCATACCTCATAAGTTATTATATGACTTATGATTAACTCTTTTATGCTTTCACCTAAATTGTCATTTACCTGATCAATTGAGCAATTTTTGTGTCAGATTTGAACTTTCTTTTATCCCTTTATGGCTAAAGTGCAAGACTGGATCCTGGTTGCATATTGTTGCTTAATGCTCTAATTCAAATCCCCCCATTTTCTGTCTCTTCTACCTTCCAGGCTCATTGCCAGGCAGCTGGCCAAGTACCATGCCATCCATGCCCATAATGGCTGGGTGCCCCAGTCTGACATGTGGCTAAAGATGGGCAAGTACTTTGCTCTCATCCCCAAGTACTTCGAGGACCCTGAGCAGAACGCCAGGTGAGACCTTGTCGTAGATCAGAGTTACTGAAGTCTGCTAGGACCTCAGATGTGGCTGGTTAATTGTCACAGTTTTTCCCTGGCGCCCTTAAAATGTTTCAGTATATCTTAATGCCTAATCCAGCTTCACTTTTCTAAGTCTAAGTCTAGAAGTAAAATGTATGGAGCATAACTTGCATTACAAACCATTTAGACTGCCTAAAAACAGTATAATAGTATCATACTCAAATTCACTACTAATTTAAAAGACTAAATAAAGAGGAAAACACAAAGCAATGACCAAAGTGTGCTGATTTAAAACATGAATTTGGAGTATAAAGAGACTTGCCATCGATGTGCCCCATAAAGTAAGCATGTAATAAATGTATCTATGTAATTTTTTTATTTTTTAGACCTTTTACAGTCTTTTTAAGAAGGCTGATTAATAAAAAACTGAGCTGCAATTACGCTGTTTGGAGACATATGGCTTTTTCACTTGTATGTTTGTGTTCTCAGTCATCTTCACCTGGAACTATGACTCCCAACCTCCCTTATCAGTGAGTCACAAATATGCCAACCAACCACAAGGTGCAATTGCACAACACAAGAGTATTGATTATCAGTTCTACATGTCTCACATGACTGAGGAGGGTGGAATTTCTTTCACAATATCAACAGGAGTGACTTCACTTTGCAACTCTGTCATTCCTAAGATATAACACCAGAGAATATGAAAGGTTCTCTCTAAAATGTGAAACTTAAAAAGAGAACATGGAACGAGTTGTAAGTATTACATTTAGTCAGCACTGTAACTCTTTATTTCTTAAACTTAAAACCTTGTATTAATCTTGTATTATCTAAAATTGTTATTACATGAATTAACCATTAATATCTCCATCTAAATATTTAGGTTACCTAAGTTTCAGATTGTGTCAACATTGACACAAAAGAAAACAGGTGTGCTGCATCACAGGCAAACTGAGTTATGATTATCATGCATCTCTTACATGCTTTGGATACTTTG
>NW_019520486.1:6403-7849 GCF_002814215.2 Seriola lalandi dorsalis
TTGGCTGCAAGGCCTGATATTTCGACACTGTGCGTGCGAGCAGGAATGGATAAAAGACAAAATGTGTCAGTGAGAGAGTGAGCATGTGTGAAAGATGTGTTTGCCCCAACCTTTTCATCTGCTGCACAGGGGGCTATAGCCACTGCCCGGAGGTGTTCAGTTGTGTCCCGCTAGGACCTACACGCCGGCTGGTAACCCACCTCAAAGTGTCTTTCTTGTAGTCCAGCAACACCTCAAAAAACATATGTTCCATTTGTTAGGGCAAAGAAATTAGCTAAGGCCAAAACAAAGCAAAACATTAAGAGCAGAGACATTAAATTAAATATATTGTTGTTATTTCTTTTTTTGGATTTTGGTTAATGTCACAGTCACAACCGGGCTTGTAAAAGTAAGGGTTTGTATTTTGAGGGCAGCCACTTCATGACTGAATGCTTCCCTCTGTGTTCAATATTAATGCAGGCATCTCATGTTTTCATTGACCTACAAACGCAGAGAGACATCAACACATTCTTCTAACCACAGATTTAAAGTTATGATCGGCTTTAATCTTCAGTTATTTTCACCCATATTTCATGGGCACTAAAAGACTCTTTTGTAGTTGCTGTGAGTGTATGTTACAAACTTTATCAAAGAGCTAAAACTCCTGTTGGCTCTTAGTTACTCTGTTAGCATGGGGTACATTGTTTGCTGTAAGTCAACAAAGTTGTGAGAACATTTATTGAAGAGTGTGTTGCTGTACATGTGTTTTGGCTGAGTGCACTTTTCTAAAATCCACTTGAGTGTCTTTGTATTTTACAGTCTTCCTTCCTTCCTTCATCTCTGCTTTTTTTTCATTTTAGTCTTTTTTTTCCATCTCTTCAAAATTTTAACTGACCTTTTTTCCTTTATTCAGTGCATGTATCCAAAACAAACACTCTGTGAAAACGCAGCTGTACTGCTTTACCCCCTAGACTTTTGTATGTGTTCCATGTCTTGCATCAGGGTTTGCACATTTTCATCTCTGCTAATGTATCCCGGCTGCCTGTTTTGTGGTTTCTTTGAAAAAGGCTGATAACTCAGTTACCAGTATATCTACTCTGATAACTAAGATACAATTGGAGACTGACCGCTCAAAGTCCCTGAGGATGTTCAAGCTATCTATCTTTTCTCATTTGGTTTTCTTCCCTTGTAGTTATTAGGTATACCTATTTTATAAATAGCAAAGGCAACACAAAGGCATAGAATTTCCCATATTTACTTAATGGGAGTTTTTATTCTGAATATTTTGAGGGACAACACACATTAGTCAGCAGTACTGTAAATGTGTCCAGCTGGGACTTCCCTAAATCTTAACAGCCTTTGTTTTTTTTGTTTGTTTTTTTTTTTTTTTTTTTTTGTAGGAAGTGTTAGCTAGAAATTATTTTCAGATGAATACCTCTTTAGTCTAAATGTGTCTCTCTTTAATTC
>NW_019520487.1:0-1627 GCF_002814215.2 Seriola lalandi dorsalis
TTACAATAATTTTTTTTTTTTTTTTTTTTTTTTTAAAGCTTGCTTTTCTGTTGCATACATACATATGTCAGCAACAAATTAATCCATTTTACAATTCTGCTACTTTGGTATGGTTGTGTATCAAAAGGCCTGGGACATCCAATTTTCCCTCATGTAAAGGATACTACATTTCTCATGTATTGCTGGACACAACAGTAAAAGATAAAAGCTTAAGAGTTTTAAATAACATGTTAAGACAATGATGTTATTGTTTATTATTGTTTTTTGGATGGGGAAATACCATGTTTGTATCTCTTCCTGGTTTATTATGTAATTAAGTTCATTATATCTCATTTAACTAAATCTTTTGTCTTACATGTGTTTTTTTCATATGTATATTCATAGATGGTTGGACCATAAAATATGTTTTATTCTTAAAAGGTTAAAACATGGGGGACGCTGTCATGGCAGAATTTGGGCCTGCTGCTCCTTTTCTGAGGAAGTCAGATAAGGAGCGTTTGGAAGCCCAAACTCGTCCATTTGACATGAAGAGGGAGTGCTTCGTTCCTGACCCTGAGGTTGAATACGTCAAAGCTACTGTCACCAGCCGGGATGGTGACAAAGCCACCGTTGATACTGAATTTGGAAAGGTAGATAAAAATTTAGGTTTAGAAGAGTGCTGATGAACATATTTCAATAGACAGGCAACTGGTTAGGCTTTGATCCCTGGGGATGTAAAATGTATTATTTTCTCTCATAGACTGTGACGGTGAAGGAGTGCGATGTCCACCCTCAAAACCCGCCCAAGTTTGATAAAATTGAAGACATGGCAATGTTCACCTTCCTCCATGAGCCTGCTGTGCTGTTCAACCTCAAAGAGCGTTATGCAGCATGGATGATTTATGTAAGACAGTAACTTAATCTGTAACTTTCTGTCGTTAATAACACATTTCAGCATCTCAAACCACAATCCCTCTCTTAACATGACAGACCTACTCTGGGCTGTTCTGTGTGACTGTCAACCCCTACAAGTGGCTGCCAGTCTACAACCAAGAAGTGGTTGTTGCCTACAGAGGAAAGAAGAGGAGTGAAGCTCCTCCTCATATCTTCTCCATCTCTGACAATGCCTACCAGTACATGCTGTCAGGTACATAATCTGTTTTATCTCTCATCTTGTTTAAATATTCAGTTCTGATGACATACCAGTTTTAATGGAACTTTTGATCATTTCTCTTAATGACAGACAGGGAAAACCAGTCAATCCTTATCACGTAAGTCACACAGTCACAGAATCTCTTCAGTATTTAAAGGTCATGAGTCTTGGCATAAAACTTTCTGTCTCTTCTACTCAGTGGAGAATCCGGTGCTGGAAAGACTGTCAACACCAAACGTGTCATTCAGTACTTTGCCAGCATCGCAGCTGTCCCGACTGGGAAGAAAGATGCAGCCGCTGAGAAGAAGGTTTGTTTTACATATATACTGTATATCTTAATACTATGTAACTAAAATATTGATGGCAAGTCATAGTTAGTTTGTTTTTCTTAAGGCTTTTCCAAAGTTGTCAGTTAACCTGAAGTTTTGTCTTTATTTAACAAAATCAGGGAACCCTGGAGGATCAGATCATCCAGGCTAACCCTGCTCTGGAGGC
>NW_019520487.1:2270-3064 GCF_002814215.2 Seriola lalandi dorsalis
GCAGGCAGAGGCTGATGGCACTGAAGGTAAGACAGGCTAATATACTCTTCTTTGTATTATTATGATAGTTATTTATCTTTTTTTTTTTTATTAGTGATTTGGCACAGCTTGGATGCAGCATTCTTAACAGTTATAAGCACAAAGAACTCCAGCTGAGAAATGTCAAGTACAGCTATTATTTCAGTGAGGCAAGTACTGAAGTAGGATACAACGTTGTCCTGTTCTGAAGAATAACAACGTGAATAACTTTTTCAGTTGTCTGTTTTCCATATCAGTGTATATACAGTATTTACTGCATAAGCGAGGAGCAAGTCTTTTTTCAGCTCATACTTTGGTATTAACGTTTTTCGCTTTTGTTGCTACGAGACAAAAAAAGTAAACAAACGCAGATGAATGCGAGTGACATTGTGAGGGCAGTTGACACCATGCCGTCGTGATTCCCTATGCTTTACATGACAAGCACAGCTGATCCACTACATCAGTTTAATCTGATGTTGTTTTAAATCTGCATTAAGCAAGCTTGTAATGTAAAAATAACCCCTCTGTATGTAAGCCATTGTAAGCTACATTTAGTATCAATGTATTTGCAACTTGTCAAATATGTAAATTAACAACATATCCTCATTACAGTAAAAGATAATAACATAATCCTGTCCCAATTATGTATCCTATAAAATTTATTTTCTCATGCATATGCATGTAATTTCTAGGAGACAGGATTGTTGAGAGAGCATGTCCATGTCAGGTTGAAGAGGCAGAGATGTACGTGTATATGTATATATATATATATATAT
>NW_019520488.1:0-1275 GCF_002814215.2 Seriola lalandi dorsalis
TTCCCCACCAGCCTGAGACAACAATTGGCCTGAAGCCAAAATGTTATAAATAAATAAATAAATGATACTTGTGAGAGAGAAGTAACTTGTGTTACTTATGTTCTGTGATGATCCTGATGAAGACCACAAGCCAAAACACATCAGTCAGGACGTTCCTCTGTTTACTACAAGTGTTGCTGGAGTTTTGACCTCTTTGGACGGTATGATCAACCCCCCTCATTTGGCTCTGATTGTTTTCGTGAGCTGGAAAAGTGTTTGGCAACTCCGTACTCTGTCTCAATTCTAGGTGATCGTGACATATCCATAATACACTTCAAAGCCTTCACATCAAGAAATGTATCTCTTTCTGGAATCAGTGCAAGAAGTGCACTGGCTTGCTGAATCTGTGATCCATCTCGCCTAGCACCGCACCAATAGTGCTGTAGTACAGTCTCTGATGTTTTGTTTTTTAGTCATCATCCCTGTGTCCTGTAGTTCCCACAGCGACATGCTCACCCATATTCACGTTTTGCTTCTCAGTTTTGTGGTGGCGGGCATTAGTGATGCAGAGGCAGCCATGGCTGTGCCCCACACCTTATTAAGCTCCTTGTCACAACGGAGTTTAATACACAAGCTGTTGCACTAGCCACAATACTTGTTATCAAGTCAGTGTCCTCTCTCTGCAGAGGCTTGTTCGGTGGGTCCAGCAGGGCCAGAACTGTGTGCACTTACTTGGCAGTGAATGAGAACCTGGACTAAGTCATCTCTTGCAGCAGGCCCACAGCCTCCATTCAGAACTCTGCACAATAGGCCAGTACAGAGTCAATCTCAATTAAAACAGATGTTATGTCATTGAATGACTGACACAATGGCAAGATGTCCCGTCCATCCACATATTCCATATGTACAGGGGCTCTGTAAACCAAGCAGACTCCACTGCTCCTGCGGAAGACTGAGATGACAGTTGAGTTTGAATGAGATGTCACTGCCACCAGAGTGCTCACCAACATGTTCTGATAAAAGAACTATTTATAAATATAGAATATTTGACCATGACCTAGGTGCAAGACGCCACCAAGGCTTAGCTGGCCGTGCTGGACGCAAAGGCCAGCTGTAAATGGGTGGAAGGCCACCCAGCCTGCCAGGTTGCAAACCAGCTTTGAAAGAAAGACGATATCATCCCGAGGGTCCCAGGGGCATGGATTGTCAGGCATTGTCCTGCCGCATTCTCCCAGCACACGCTCAGCGAATGGGGTGCTGGCTGCCACATTCATGCAGTGGAACCTGATAAAGGTG
>NW_019520488.1:2193-3498 GCF_002814215.2 Seriola lalandi dorsalis
GCATATCACCCAAAAACTTGGTGTCTCCCAGTGTCCTCCAAAAAGTTGGCCAATGAACTTTAGGTCTATCTGCCCAAGCAGTCCACGTGCTTCTACAGATCTGTCTCCATTGTTCTCCTCATCAATGTCATGGAGGACACGGATAACAGCAGGAAGCCAGTCCATAAAACCAACAAGCCCACCTAGCATTGCTGAGTTTGGGCAACTCTCAAGGTTGATCCTCCTGATACATTATGTATGTATGTATGTCCTGCCACTTCTGACGCACCTACTATCCAGATAGAAATATAAATAGGCGCTGCAACAAGGAAAAAAAGCATGAAGCCTCTGGCACTGCTTTCACTGTGTCCACAATTACCAAATTGAGGCCAAATGCTTTGCAGTGCACATAAAAGGCATGCTTAGCTAGTGACTGTATCCTTGCAGACACACCACTGTGTCTGCTGCTCATCACTGAAGCCCCATCACAACCCTGCCCAACCAGCTTCTCTCTGTATTTCAATCCATATTTTTGGAGGCTAGTCACAATTTTTTCTGTTTGCCCAGCAGCATCAAGCTTATCAGTATGTTCAAAATGTAGTAGTACTTGAGCACTAATGAAATATGTTCTTGTTTTTTTAAGTCTTTGGTCTCATCAGCCAGAATGCTTTGTTTTACCTTTTCCGCCATGTCCTTCCTAACCATCTCAGCCACCACCTCCAAGATGGCATTGCTATGCTCCATTTTTCTTTTTACTAAAGTCTCATGCTTTGCAATCAGTTCCATAACCGCCAGAAAGTTTCCTTTGTTCCCTGAGTCCTCTGACTCTCTGTGACCATGCTGCGCTTTGTTTTGGGTGGCTGTGCACATTAGACATCAGCAACTGTTTTGATATACTGTCTGTTCTCTTCAACCCTTTGTTGTGTTCTGTTTTGGCATGCATCTGGAATCCTCCATCTTTATACATGGCCTTTTTTGATAAACCAGTAACCGAGGAAAACGTCGTCTCAGGAGCAGAGGGGGGTGAAAAATCCCGGCATACAAAACAATATGCATTATCCTGGCTTTGAGAATACTCAAGCCAAGTGTAGATTTTGTACTAGGAGGCGTTAAATGTTCTCATAGTACTCTGTCCATGCTGAGTGCGAGGGAAGGTCTTCAGGATCGGTTGTGCAGGGCCAGCAGCTCTTGATTGTTTCAAAATGAATATTTGGAAACTTATCCTCAATAAGGATCAATAGTGACATTTAAATATGCAAAATGTGTTTTTCTGCTTGTTCCCACAGTTGCATGTTGCAACTTCACTGTGCAGAATGATGTATGTGC
>NW_019520489.1:0-835 GCF_002814215.2 Seriola lalandi dorsalis
TTGTTCAGCTGGCTGGTCTGAGATCAATGGTCGCTGTTTCCGCTATGTTCCAAAACCCATGACTTGGGCTAAAGCTGAGGTAATCACTGAGGTTATTCTGTTTGTGTTGACTTGCACATTAGGTGAACTAGTATCCAGCTTCACTCTCTCTCTGTCTTTCTTCACTGTAGAGAAACTGTCGGTCCATGGGTGCAAATCTGGCATCGGTGCACAGCACACAGGACTACCATCAAATTCAGAGCCTGATACTGACCGCCACTCATGAGTACAAACAAACATGGATTGGAGGCTCTGACGCACAAGAGGTATTTTATTCATCATTATGCAACATTTATCTTATGGCATTTCATAAAAAATAACTTTGTTTAAAACTCATAATCTCTTTGACTCTGTTATCTAGGAGAATATTTGGTTTTGGAGTGATGGCAGTCCTTTCCAGTATACAAACTGGTGTCAAGGAGAACCTAACAATCTCGGAAGCCAGCACTGTTTGCAAATGAATGACGGAAGTAAGTTAATACACATTATTTCTGTTCACTTTTGTATGAGTGAGTTAAAATAACAAAGGCTAAAAAAAAGGAAGTAATCCAATTTCAATTAGATATTCTTTGGTTTTATCAAATTCAAGTGGCTTTAATGTTGATTTTTAACTTATTAGGTTTTACCACGGTTTACAGTTTGTTGTGTTGACAGCCACCTGTCTCTCCACAGTGACAATGATGTGATAAAGTACAAACCCATTGTTTCAGGTTTTGGTTTGTTTAGCACTGACTGACTCCTTTGTCTTTGATGTTCACAGCTGAGAAGTGCTGGGATGATATGGGGTGTGGCAACC
>NW_019520489.1:5610-13262 GCF_002814215.2 Seriola lalandi dorsalis
AAAAAACATTTTGAAAATGTATTAAAAATCAAAAACTGAAATATTAGTATTCACACCCTTAAATCTGGACTTTGTTGAAGCTCCACTGTCAGCAGCTACAGCTTTAAACTGACAACGAAGTGAAATATGGATTAAAGAAAAGGGTACAGAAATTCAATCCTGGTAATGACATCGTCTCTGACCGAAGATAGGAAGTGAAAAATGTATCAGATGCTTGACTGTGTGACAGACACCATGTGACTAACCCTCATCACTTCTGCTGGGGGGTCCTGAAGCATCAGACTGTGATTGTAAGATTCATGTTTTAAAACCTTTACAAATAAAGTCGACAATACGAAGGAAATAACTTTCTTACTTCATCAGTCCTGACGATCTGACACTCGCAGGGTACGTGCGGTGTTAACACGAATGACTGCAGCAGATTTACTGTTGAAACTCTTGGTAACTTTTGAATCAGAGAGAGGTTCAGAAAACAGCGAATCACAAAAACATGTGATCTGGCAGAAATGTTTTGGAAAACCATCATGTTGCACGAGTCAAGAACACAATAAAAAGAGGAAGTCAGGTGGCAATTCTTAAAAAAACACAAGGAAATAGACCAGTCCAATCTTCTTTTACAAAGAAAAAAACCCTAAACAAATATCAACCTCTATCAAAATAACGGAGAAAGGAAAGTGTGGAGGAGGAAACAGGACCAGTTCAAGATCCAAGGCCTCCACCTCATCTGTCAAACATGGTGCTGGTTCTGGACCGGCTCGGGCATGTATGTGTAAGCAGCAGGGTGAATACTGAAGCCTGCAGGAGCGGTCTGTGGCTCATTGGACGACATTTCATCATCCAGCAGGACAACGATCCTGATCATGAGGTCCAGGAGTTTTCCAAGGTGAAAGGAGAGAAACCAGCACTGAACACTTCCTCTTCTCAGAGAATTGTAAAGTCAACCTCTGAGACCAAGTGTAAATGATGCAGAAAGTGCTGATAAATGAAGTAAAATCATGGAAGCCAGTAAATAAAATATAAACACACATGCACACAAAAATTTCAAAAAACAATGTTTAGATAGTTTCTCAATAATAATATGAAAATCAATAGAACTGGACAAATGAATGATGTAAAAATAGTTTATAATATGATCAAATGCAGTATAATTGTATATGTTTCATCAAAATGTTCATTCAAAAACAGGAAAGCTTCATGAATCATGACATTTAAAAACAAGTCAGCATGTTTTGTTCTGACACAATGACATGTTTGCATTTTTATCTTTAGAGAAACAGGGACCTCTAGTGGACGTGTTCGAGCACTGACTCTCTGTGTGTCCTGTCTCCACACATGAACCAGCAGGACGACCACAGTTTGTTTATGTGCTGTTTGTGAATGAATGATTTTGTGTGGACCCCGCTGTAGAAGAAGAAAATGGGGATCCAAATAAAGAATAACACTGAGGACTGAATCAGTGCTGTTGGTTGCTGCTGTAAGAACAATGATGCGTTCACTTACTGTTGTACAAACTGACATGCATTTGAATACAGATATGATTGATTATCAGTGACCACCAGTCTTCGAACTTTGAACTGAATTAAATTATTTTTATTTTTTTTAAATACAAGTGTGATGTGACAAGGCCTTGTTGGTGATCACATGAGTTCTGCAGGAAGATTCAGCCACAGACATTTCATTTGGGGACATTGTTGTTGTTCACAGATACAAGGTGTTTTCCAGAGTTTACTACAGTTCATAGTTTCACAGCAGCTGTAGTTTCTTCAACATCCTGTTAGTTTGATGTGAACCCTGATCACTATATTTACAATCAGATGTCTTAGAAATCATACATTTAATTTGCTCACAAATGTTATAAAGAAACTACAGAAAACGTGTATTGTTGCTGCACAGTACAAACTCTGCCTCTTAATATTTGGTGATTATCTGGTCAAATCCCCTGTAGTGAGTTCAGACAGTTGTGTTGATTGTCCTTCTTCATCAGATGTAGATATTTTGGAGCTACGTAGACGGCACAGCAAAAATACAACCAGCAAAAGAATAGAAGGGATCCCAAGCATAAGAATCCCAATAATCACAAGATAATCCTCAGATGGGTCCTTGATGAAACCACCTGAAACGATAAAAGAGAGCAGCATGGTGTTTATATAGAAATCTATTTCAGTAAGACAAAGTCAGTATAAAGGTTTTTATAAACATGTCAACAACTCCTCCAACCTGAACAACCACACAGGTCGTTTTTTTATTCAACACTCTAATACGACCCATAGGAGTGTTTCCTGAAATAGTGCCCCTACAGCGACAGGCGTTCCGGATATCAGTTGTCATGGTTACCATATTAAAAACGCAACTGCACCGAGAGCGGCCTACTGAACATTGCCGTGGTTACTATAATAACAGGTCATGCCTTGATTAGGTTTAGGCACAAAAACTATTTGGTTAGGTTTGAGAAAAGGTCGTGATTTGGGTTAAATAAGTACTTCCTCAACATCAGACAATCTTTGTTGTCATGGTTACAATAATGACAACAAACAGTCATGGGTAAAAGAAACAATATAAACTACTGGTCTCACATGGGAATCGAACACCGATCTCCTCTATCATATTCATCCATCCACCACCACCTCCTCTTGACGTGGACTTTGTCTCTCTTCATGCTACGTCACGGCACTTTCCCCTTTGCTCCGGTCATCATCACTAAAACCACTGGAATTCACAAAGCAACAAAACCTAACTATGGGTCATAACCGTTCGGACGGACGACCTGTGGGCTCGTTTTTTACAGGACAGTCTGAAAGATTTCTACCTGGAACATGAATCTGTGTCTCTCTGGTCTGGTTAATGATCTTCTGTTGGACTCTACAGGTGAAGTTGTTGCTGTGTCTCTTCTCCACAGTCACTCTGCCTCTGACAGTATAGAGGTCATCAGGACCTCTGATTGTCTTTGTTCGTCCAGCAGAGAGCAGCTTCCCCTCACCGTCCAGCCACAACAGCTCAGGTTCTGGATGCCAGCCTTTAGACTCACACTGTAACACCAGTGTTCTACCTGTATTTGCAGTAACCTTTATGACAGGTGACGATACTGAACCTGGAGATAAGAGAGGAGGTCTTGGTCACTTTGAGGTCACTTTGTAACTTTATGTATCAAATTGTGTTTGTGTTAGTTCAGTTCAGCTGATCAACACAGAGTCTGACTCACCAACACTGAGATGGATGAAAGCTTCTTCCTGCACTGAGTGAATGTAACATCTGTATTTTCCTTGATCAGACAGTTTCACACTGAAGATTTTCATGGAGACGTTTCCTTGTTCCAGTTCATCCACAAACACTCGTGTTCGGAAATTATACGAAGGATTTTGAATCCAATGCTTCAGTCCCTCTTTGTGAATATGGATGTATTTTGGGTCCAAACCAGGTTTAGTCCACTCCACTGTCCTGGCACTGATGGCAGGTTCAAGGCGACATGGCAGAATGACATCATCACCAGCCAAGGCTACAATTGGTTGATGTGAACAAATCAACTCTGACTGAGCTGCAAGGAAAAAGAACAAACAAAAAAAGCAGCTTTAATTCATGTCATCACATCGAACTTTTCAATTCTGAAAGTGACAAATAATCAATCAATCAGAGGGAGAACCATCATAATCTTTGTGTAAGATTGTGTAGCACCGATCGTTTTCTGCAGTTGGAAAAGTCATGTGGATTTCTGTATCTCAGAGAAGCCCTGAAAGGCAAGTTTAAAAAAAGAAAAAAGCTCAGAGAAGACTGCGTGCTCTTACTTTTAAAACAAAAATGTCATCACCAGCAGGCGATCACATGTTTCTGAAAGCATCAGAGTGACACAAGTGGATTTTCATTCAGACTGGCAGAAAGTTTGTCTCAAAACTTGTTTGTTTGAGATGTTTACACACAGATTTTCAAAAAGAAAGAGCAAAAGAGCAAAAACTTTTTCCTTTCTCTCCAAAAAATATTGTTTATACAAAAAAAAAAAAACCTTGCCTTTCACTTGCCTTTGAGGGCTTCCGTAGTTTCTTCTTGTGGCTTAAGTTAACAAATCAACAGAGGTAATGTCACAGGAAAACCCACTGGTTAACTCTCAAACCAATCAGAGAGCTTGCTACATCCCATGGCCAATTGGGATTGGTCACAGAGAGGCTAAATGACTACACTAATCAATTAGCTAATAGGAAAAGCAGCTGGAAAAAGGAATTGAAGAGTGAATCTAGGGATGGATTCCCATTTTTAAAATACCTTTTAAAAAAGTATTTCAAATTCTATTATTTATTCATGAATGAATAAATGCTTTTATAAATGGTTTACTTGATGAGTAAAGTATTTATTGATGGATTAATCATTCATTTATCAATTCTTTTTACAATTCCTATTTCTAATGCCTATTGAAATATTAATTAAATAAATGCTTTATCATTTTCCCTGTGTTCTCCTGTCTCATTGCTGGTGTCTCATTCATCTAATCTGTTGTGACCCGTCAAAAGCTGTAAAACAAACACACCTCACTGCCGGAGTGCAACGCTACTGTCGTCGTCTGGATGGCTTTAGACCGCAGTTCAGTCAGCTGAAACTCTACATCTGAATGTATTAATCTATTTGCATTCAGGAGAAGTTTTGCTTGGAAATTACCTCCATGAGAATGTATTAGAAGAATGATTCTGAGATATAAAAGCAAATCACTGATACTGAGATGTAAAAGTGAAATACTGATGGGAATGAAAGACAGTCCAGCGCTGGGGTCCATCACTTGATGCAGAATCTTGAGTTTCTGAAATATAAAAATCAATAAATCAATAAATCAAATATCAAGAAGTCCCCGGTATAAAAAGTGGGGACTAAATACCAGACTTAATAATAACCCAAGCACTCCTGCTCGGAAAGGAACCGCCCTCCTCAGGTGCCACTACTTTACCAAGATTAGAGGTTATATGGGTCTATACCTCCTTCTTCCTTTGTTCTTTCTTTTTCACCTCAGCCATGTCCATGTGCATCTCTGCCCTCCGGCCTCATCCATGGGTCTCCCTCACAAACAGCCTTCCCCCTCAGCTGTTAGATTTGAAAAACAGTCTCTAATATACGTCTTCACTTCTAGGAAGCTTCTGAGTTGTTATCTCAGTCATCATCACACGGGTAAATGGCGCGCAAGTAAACCACAACCGACAGTTACTCTGCAACTTCCTGTTATCTCAAATATGAAAGTTTGTGCACAATAAAAATGGGTAAAATCCCCAGAATTGGACAACTATACACAACTTTCCTGACATATATAATCATATCTATATCATAATCTAAGAGAACATTTTACAATTAGATCAGTTCAGGTAGTTTATCCTTCAAGTCTATTATTCATCTAAGTAGTAAAATATTGAAAACTCTGACAGATGATACAGGGAAAGGTTGTACAACATGTCCGAACTGACTTTAAGGCATAAATAACAATTCAAGTCCAGTGTATTTAGACAATAACGGTAAAATGCCTAAACAACATAAATCATTTGTTTTTAAATGCATGAAATTATCCGCAAGTTTAAACAGTCAAAACTTTCCCATGTTTAAGATTATGAAATGATGATGTACCCAACATTTAACACAAAAGTTTTAATTTAAAAAGCAATTCTTACCTGTAAAACATGGCGAACGGTAAGTTTCTCTTCTGAAAAACGATGCGAGCGTCACAACTGAGGAAATGAGGAGGCGTCAATGTGAAGCATCCTGAACAAAGACGTGCGAGCAGGAGCTGGTGTCAGTCTGTGGTTTTCAGTCCACAGCGTATGTAATGTAGTGACAGCGTTGATTACAGCGGTACATTGATTCTATGCAGAATTAAATCTGTTGAACGTGTCTGTTAACTGCACAAACAGATGGAGAAACTACTACAAGTCCGATTGTTATAACTACACATACTGCACTGCATATAAGAATCCTGTATGAATAATAAATGAATAAATAAAACAAACCGCTCTCACCGTTACAACGAGGAAACCACAGAGTGTGTCTTCGTTCTCCACCAACATCCCAGACCAATCAAAACTCTCAGCTAAACTTACTGTCACATGATCCTTGCAGGGACTTTTGAAACATCGTTCTATTTGACTTCCTGCACCAAGGGTGTGAAGCTTTTCTGTTTTCAGTGTGAGTGAGTCACATCGCTCCACAGACTCTTTCATCTCCTTCACTGATGGCGACAGAGGGTGATTATTTGAAGTGTTGATCCATAAAAAGAAATATTTGAGGTTCCAACCTCATTAAGCGTAATATAAAGAGACATTTAGTCTCCCACTTTATTTGCATGTAAATCTAAATAATTACATTGTTGTATAAAGTGAATGGTGGTAAGAGTAGTCAGACAGTGTTGTGCCCTCTTGTGGTTGAAGTGAGACATTTTTCTAAATGCATGTCGACTCCAGCAGGAATTTAATTGGCAAAAATGTTGATATTAAATAATTCATTTTTAGTCATTTTTAAGAATAAATTACTGGTTGCAGCTTCACAAATGTGAATATTTGCCACTTTTCACAGTTTTCAACGAGAGTAAACTCAACAGTTTTGATTTTGACTCTTGACATCTAAGTATCTTTCAGCTGGAGTCAATTCAAACTATAGCAGGAAGTGTTTTGTTTGGGGACTGATTACAGACGTGTGGCCAGATTTGACCACACAGGAACCCAACAGCAGCAGCCTGTCATAGATTAGAGTTTGACTCATACTTAATTCTCGATGGTTTCCGCTGCTCTTTCTACAGCAGCTCTGTGAAGCACACGATCCGGAAAAATCACCTTGCACAGCTTTCTGTCACAATCCACATGTTACGTTCAAGGCTGGTTCAGAAATTACAAATCGAAAACTTGAGGGAAAAGAAAATCCCAGACTTTGGTGGAAGTTAGAGGCCACAACAGAAGGACGTTTACAACGAAGGTTGGTAATTATATGACCGCAGCTTGACTTTGTAGGTTGCTTTAATTTATCAAATTCAAATAAATTACCATGGGTTGTAATGTTAAACGAAAAATATTATAATGTAAACAAGCATTTTACGTCTAAATGACCTCATACCGCCCGCTGTCCCAAGCACGGTGCCATTATAAGGTTCTAAAGGGTTCTGAGGGAGTGAACGCTCAAACCTTTGTCAGTATAGACAGGCTGTACATCCTCAGATCGGTTAGAGTCTCTTTAATTCAAATGTTCAGTTCGTTTTGCGCTAAACATAAGCTCATAATTATGATTTATTAATATCTGCGAGCATTTGTTACAGGCAGAAGCACGACGGTGGAGATCCCTACCTTTGAGAAGGTCTAGAAGTCGGACTTTCTCTCCATTCCTCCATTATTTATATCCCTTTGGTCCGTGAAGGTCCACGATCACAAAAATCTAAAGGTTTTTTTCATCAAAGTATTCAGAGTTGTGAATAGCAGACTACGTAGCTATTGTTTACCCGCGTTGGCGCGTTCTCTCTTTCCTGTTGCATTTGCGCAGGCGTCAGCGGGTGCGTTTGTTTTCGTTAGCTTTCCGGCAACAAAATGGCGGCCTCCTCTTAAAGATCCGATCGGATTTCACTCCGAGGGTCGGAGGAAGACAGCGAGCGTAACCGAGCGTAAGACGTAATGACGCGATCTTTTCCATTGGAAAGGGGTTCTTTTTAA
>NW_019520490.1:0-1444 GCF_002814215.2 Seriola lalandi dorsalis
GGTTGTCTGCCAGACGCTCTTTTTTAGGCATCTTTGCCTTTATTCAGATTACTACAGCGAGAGAGACACGAAAGTCAGGGAGAGAGAAGGGATGACATGCGGGCCACGGGTCCAAACTGGGAGGAGCTTACAGTAATGGTGGTGAAGACAACAACTCCCATGATCCCACACTATTTCATGACATCACCCAATGCTGTCATTTGTTATTGTTTTGATTGAGAGACCCCTAGAGAAAGGAGTTACAGCGTGCATTTGAGGCTGCTTGGTAGTGTTGTTTTTGGCGGCCTGTTTTAATTTTAGTTTTAGTCTAGTCTTTGTGTCAAGCTGTCATTTTAGTTTTTATTAGTTTTAGTCACGTTCATACTCTTTTTAGTCTAGTCAAGTTTTAGTCGACTAAAAGTTATTTTAGTCAGAATCATCCATGACTATTTTAGTCTAGTTTTAGTCAATGGAAATTTTATTTTAGTCTCTTTCTAGTAATGCAATTCTATTTAACCCAGTATAGTATAAGTACCTAGTAGTATAGACAAAACCAAAATTTTCTTTTAGCCTAACCCATTTCACAGTTCAAACAAGGTTATTTTATTATATTATTGTTACCTTATAGACTCAAGAATACATCCATTCCAGACACACAAGATGCTCTGATTTGAATTTACAACATATTTATTTTACCAACCAACTTCTAAATGCCGCCCGCGAGTGGGGATTGAGGAAGTGAAGTCGCATGCGTCGGCGCAGTGCGACCTGATGAAGTGAGACACAGGAAACAGAAATACTGCAAAATAATAACTCGACTAAACGAGTCAAAATGACGTTATAACATTTCGTCTCGTCTCGTTTTAGTCAACGAAAATGAAGAGACTTTTTAGCAGAGTTTTTATATTGTAAACCACGTTTAGTCTCGTTTTTATTCGTCAACAATATTGCATTATATATTTAATTACATTTATCGTCACATGACCAGCATTTACGTTGCGTCTCGTCTCGTTTTCGTCACATGATAAAGGTTCGTTGACGAAGATATTTAGTCATAATTTTCGTTGACGAAAGCAACACAACTGCCTGGTCATTTTTGTGGTGGAGTACTCCCTCCTTGTGAGGCTCCTTTCCCCCCAGTGTCTTGATGCCTCAGATTACCACGGCCAACTCCTTCACAAACAAGGAATCTTGAGTGTTATTTTTTTTAACCTGAACCAGGCCTCTTTGCAGAAAATTATGATGTCACAATGAAGTTGACCTTTGACCTTTTGGATATAAAATGTCATCACTTCATTTTATCCTTATATACATTCGAGTTCAACGATTATTATATTATCATAATTAGCGTATGAGTTATCAAACGTGTTGTGTGGGGTCACAGTGTGCCAGAAGAAATCTTTGACCTTTGACCACCAAAATCAAATCAGTTCATCCTTGAGTTCAGGTGAATAAATTTGCCACA
>NW_019520491.1:0-996 GCF_002814215.2 Seriola lalandi dorsalis
TTACTATACTAGGACGTTTTTATGACTTTTTCTGCCTCACTATACTATGACGTTTTTATGATTTTTATGCCTTACTATACTATGACTTTTTTATGCCTTACTATAGTATGACTTTTTATGCCTTACTATACTCTAAAGTTTTTATGACTTTAAATGCCTTACTATACAATGACGTTCTTATGACTTTTTATGCCTTACTATACTATGACGTTTTTATGACTTTTTATGCCTTACTGTACTCTGACGTTTTTATGACTTTAAATGCCTGACTATACTATGAATTTTTCTGCCTTACTTTATTATGACGTTTTTATGACTTTTTATGCCTTACTGTACTCTGACGTTTTTATGACTTTAAATGCTATGACTATTTATGTCATTTTATGCCTTACAATACTATGACTTTTTATGCCTTACTATACTATGACGTTTTTATGCGTTTTTATGCCTAACTATACTATGACTTTTTCTGCCTTACTATACTATGACGTTTTTATGCGTTTTTATGCCTGACTATACTATGACGTTTTTATGACTTTTTATGCCATACTGTACTCTGACGTTTTTATGACTTTAAATGCCTTACCATACTATGACGTTTTTATGCCTTACTATACTATGACCTTTTTTGACTTTTTATGCCTTACTATACTATGACTTTTTTCTGCCTTACTATACTATGACGTTTTTATGCGTTTTTATGCCTGACTATACTATGACGTTTTTATGACTTACTATACTATGACGTTTTTATGACTTTTTATGCCATACTATACTATGACTTTTTATGCCTTACTATACTATGACGTTTTTATGACTTTAAATGCCTTACTATACTATGACTTTTTCTGCCTTACTAAATGACGTTTTTATGCGTTTTTATGCCTGACTATACTATGACTTTTTATGCCTTACTATACTATGACTTTTTATGACTTTTTATGCCTTACTATACTATGACTTTTTTCTGCCTTACTATACTATGACGTTTTTATG
>NW_019520492.1:0-1439 GCF_002814215.2 Seriola lalandi dorsalis
AGAGTACAGTAGAGTACAGTAGAGTGCAGTAGAGTGCAGTAGAGTACAGTAGAGTACAGTAGAGTACAGTAGACCACACTATAGTGCAGTAGAGTACAGTAGAGTACAGTAAGTGCAGTAGACCACATTAGAGTGCAGTAGAGTGCAGTAGAGTACAGTAGAGTACAGTAGAGTACAGTAGAGTGCAGTAGAGTACAGTAGAGTACAGTAGAGTACAGTAGACCACACTATAGTGCAGTAGAGTACAGTAGAGTACAGTAAGTGCAGTAGACCACATTAGAGTGCAGTAGAGTGCAGTAGAGTACAGTAGAGTACAGTAGAGTACAGTAGAGTGCAGTAGAGTGCAGTAGAGTGCAGTAGAGTACAGTAAAGTGCAGTAGAGTGCAGTAGAGTACAGTAGAGTACAGTAGAGTACAGCAGGCCACGCTACAGTGCAGCAGAGTACAGTAGAGTACAGTAGAGTGCAGTAGAGTGCAGTAGAGTACAGTAAAGTGCAGTAGAGTGCAGTAGAGTACGAGTACAGTAGAGTACAGTAGAGTACAGTAGAGTACAGTAGACCACACTATAGTGCAGTAGAGTACAGTAGAGTACAGTAGAGTGCAGCAGAGTACAGTAGAGTACAGTAGAGTACAGTAGAGTACAGTAGAGTGCAGTAGAGTACAGTAGAGTGCAGCAGAGTGCAGTAGAGTACAGTAGAGTACAGTAGAGTACAGTAGAGTGCAGCAGAGTACAGTAGAGTACAGTAGAGTACAGTAGACCACACTATAGTGCAGTAGAGTACAGTAGAGTACAGTAGAGTACAGTAGACCACACTATAGTGCAGTAGAGTACAGTAGAGTACAGTAGAGTGCAGCAGAGTGCAGGATTCTCACCATCACTATGAGCCATGAAGTCATAATGTTTCTTTCTGAAGTAAACTGAGAATCTTCCTTTGTCTTGTTTCTTCACATTGGTGATACTGGAGACATGGAACAACACTTCACTGAACTGGTCCTGGTCAAGAAAACAAACGCACCTGTTACTCTACAGACAGAAAGACAGGTAGACAGAGAGACAGGTAGGGAGACACTGACTTACTGTCCGTTTCTTCCACAGAGACATCAGCTGTCCGTCCAACTTCGCCCATAAAACATTATGTCTGTTAGAGAGAGAACATGTCATCTGTTTATCTGTGTCTATATCATATGTTAAAGTTTGGCCTCAGTGACACATCTGTTGGCCTTGTTCATTAGGAATGTTGTTATTGATGCTGCTGATGTTGTTGTCGTTACCTGAAACCCTTCCAGACGTCCAGCCAGCTGGACCGTACCACGGCGCTCTGAGGAGTTGAACTCCCACTGCCGCCCTTC
This sequence comes from Seriola lalandi dorsalis, assembly GCF_002814215.2. Lineage (NCBI taxonomy): Eukaryota > Metazoa > Chordata > Actinopteri > Carangiformes > Carangidae > Seriola > Seriola lalandi. The sequence goes on from NW_019520492.1 coordinate 1,350, forward strand.
TTCCTCGACACTCGAATAGTGGCCGCTCTGCAGGACAAATACATGTCTTCCTCAACACAGAGGACAAGACGTGTGAACATGTGATCTGGA
>NW_019520493.1:0-733 GCF_002814215.2 Seriola lalandi dorsalis
TTTTCCTGGATTCTGCTAACCAGTTTCTTGCTTTTCTAAGACCCTCATTTTTACTCTTTTTAGGTTTTCCCTTAGTTTTTTCTTCTATTCTCTTCACTAACTCCTGACAGTCACTTGTTACTAGTTTACAGTGATCCTGGCCCCTTGTGAACATTCATTTTACATCTCCAGCAATTGGACCATTGTTTTCTTTAAAGCAGCAACTACTGCAACTCCCCATTTTCTTATCTGTGGCCAAGCAGTTTGTCTGGAGTTCACCTGAGCAGCTGGTTCTGTTTGATGAGCTTCAGTTATCACCGTGTGGTTTCCCCTTCTGTTCCTCACCTCACTTCCAGAAAATATTCTATCAATTCCCCATTGCAACTGTTTTGAATTTTTTTTATTTATTTACCTTTTTCTTTTACTTTTTTCTTTTATATTTTTTTCCTTATTTTATTTTTTTTATTAGTAAACCCAGTTTACTGTTTCATAGTTCCCTGAACTATTTTAGGCCTCCTCTTTAAGTCATTTATTCCTGTTGTCTTCTCACACAGACTTTGGACACCGAGGACCATTTCACTAATTGGACCTTTTCACAAAATTTTAACTATGTTATAGTCATTACTTGACTTTACCTATTTTATAGTCTTTAACTTGACTCTCCTGCCTTATGATTCATACGTCCTGGTTTCTCTCTGTTCGTGGATCTCGTCACCTTCACAGTCCAGTAGATCCTGGCCTCTTTTTAACAGCA
>NW_019520493.1:1274-3842 GCF_002814215.2 Seriola lalandi dorsalis
TTTTCCAACTAGTTCATTGCACACAGTCCAGTAATTTCTTCTTCTTCACTTCTTACGCAGAAAACCTTGTTTTCAAGTTCTGGCTGTTTGTCTTCGTTACTTTATGAATTACCAATGAGAGAGCGAACTAATCTCGGACAATATGTCCGTTATATTTCACCTGTGAAGATCTTCAGGATATTTACAGAGCAGACTCTGAGGTGACACTGTGCTGCGTCCATGTGTCGCTCTGTTATCATCAGTACAAATTTCCATCGTTTAAATATCTTGTAAATCTTATAAATAACATCAACGTTCATGTTGTAATTACACCCGTGAAACTTTGAGGGAACGACTGTATCTGACAAAACAAACATGGACGCCTCCTTCAGCCAGAAACTGTCCTTCCATGTAGCTGAAAGCTAACTTAACGGAGCTCGTCGTCTTCCTGTCTCCCTGCAGCTCAGTGGGCGGAGCTTCAGGGACAGTACTCGTACTCGCCTCCGTCACCGTCTTCATTGATCTGATAAATGTTTTCCACCGCTGAAGCCCGACTTTGGAGCTGCAGAGTTGGCAAAGTGTTGACCTGCTGCTGCTGCTGAGGCCTGAGACACAGAGACAATTATTCTGGTCATATTTTTACTTATTTATTATTTTCTTTGATTTCATCATTTACCCATAATTTTCTAAAATGATTCCTAGAAAGAACAATGTCAATGTTTAGCACTTACTGTAAACTTAGGACAATGTCATGAGACATTTTACCCAGGAAGTACAAACTTATTAGTATTGAATTAAATTTGTAGGATCTACGATCAAAAAACCTCTTATCCTTGAACAAACACACACTTCAGGTTAATCCATTTCCTTCAGATGCGTCTCCTTTGGTCACATGATACTTGACATTTTCATAACGATGATGACGTGACTGTGAATGTCACGTCAGTCACAGAGGAAACCACAGGTGTTTCCTCTCTTCGCTTTCGTCTCTTTCTCAGAGTTTCTGTTTCTGGTGAGAAAAAGCTGCTCGACACCGAGAATCTTCAGCTTCACTTTTGAGGAACTTTCATGTTTTAATCAGATATTAATGAAGTAATTAAAGTGGAGAGGTGAGATTCAGTCTCAGTCTTTGTGGCCAAATAAACAATAACTACAAGAGACTTTAAACTTCAGGAATCACCTGTAGGTGTCTCAGTTAAATAAGAGGGTGGGTTTCACCTCTGTAATCAAGGTTGTGTTTAGCTTAGCTTAGCTTAGCACAAAGCTTAGCTTAGCGCAAAGAGCCAAGAGCTTCAGTGTAAAGGTATGAGGTTTGATGCTGAACTCACAACGTTTCTTCTAGACTGGTGAGTAAACAGCTGATGCTAACGTTAGCTATGTAGCGATAGCAAAACTTACAAATAGCTCCTTTAAACATGAGACCATGTTTCTATGGCTACCATTGGATTAAAATATTCTGCCTTAAATAGCAATTAAACAAAAGAATTGAATTCCTGACAGGTTCAAACTTCAAGTGACGAGAATTTAAAATAAAGTTGCACTGAATTACTAATTATTATCAACAGGCTGCGGCTTGTTAAGAGTTAAAGCCTTGATGCTGTGAAGACTTTAAGACACACACAATAAGAAATTCAGTGTTTGAATATGTGGGCGGAGTCTTCATGTTCAACATTAAAAACTTCAGTAAACTGCTGGTGGAACCGTCGCATTAAACGTTTATCAGAAATCATCCGTGTGGTTTGTGGTTTCGGGTCTTCTCTCCTCATCGCTGGGTTTCAGTTTGAGCACGTCTCAGCCTCACCGAGTGTGAAGACGATGGCGTGATGAAGATGAGGACGCAGTGATAATGATTCCTGAGCCTGAGGTCAACCTGCCGACTCATCACGTCTCTGCTGAGTCACAGTTCGTCAGCGGAGACGAGTGTGAACTTTAATCAACAGTTTTAACGAGCTGCAGGAAAAAACAAGATAAAAACTCACATTTTGTCGAGTCGCCTCCATTTTCTCGCTGTAGAGACAGAAACACGAGTCAAGACGCAACGTAAAGAGAAATCACAGCTTCAGGCACCTGACAGAAGATCTACGGATTTAAATCTCACAGTGACCCACCTGCTTTACTTTGCATTGTTTATTATAAGTGTTATTCTAATATAATAATATATATTAGTGTAAGAATCATTCTGTCATATCCTGTCATAACACCACCACACTATAACCATATTATTCTACACTACTTTATATTAAAGGACATCTTATGACATCATATTAGCATATTTTTTTTATCATTATATTTACCTATGATTATATTTATATTACATCATTAACATCCTCCATACTTCCCTTTTCGCCCTCTCAGTGTTTGTTAACAGCTGGAATAATATCGAATAAGTCAAACAAATACTGGACATTAATAATCTTAAAGAGGTTTTTAGACCTGCAGAAAACGACATTATACTCAGTTAGAATCATTTATCACATGTGTTTATACACTGATTATTAATTAATGCTGAATAAAGGAATTCAGGTAATAAAATAAATCATATTTATTTAATGTTCTGCTGCTGTGACATTATTTCAACTCTCAGATGAA
>NW_019520493.1:7461-7743 GCF_002814215.2 Seriola lalandi dorsalis
ACAGATCATCGGGGGAGGTTCACCGTCGGCCCACGGTCGGGCCTGTGTCGGCATGCTGACATCAGAGCAGGAGAGGCCGAGTGTTCAGCTGGACTCAATCACACTGAAGTTTTGGATTATAACCTTTATTTTAACCAAATGTTATACGTGTGTTTAGCAGTGAGGGGTCACCACGGTGATGGAGGCGTGTCTACCTCCACCTTCAGACGCCACCATAAATAACCGCTCACTCCTCCTCTCGTCTGCAGGTACTCCGTCTCCTCCTCGTCCTCTCTGTCCATC
>NW_019520493.1:7844-9816 GCF_002814215.2 Seriola lalandi dorsalis
ACAGTCTGGACCCAGAGCGAGTCGTGCTCACACCTCTGCACACAAAGTGCTTACGTCTGAGGACAGTGGTGAAGGTGCTGAGAATATACAGCATGTATAATCTTTCTGCTATAATCTTTTTATTCTATCAAAGTATTTCCACACTAACTATTCAATCAATACTAATTATAATCCCGGCAGCTCAGCTGGAGCTGTGGATGAAGACCGAGCTTCAGGATCTCGGGCTGTGGCCTGGGTCGTGGCCTGGGTCACGGCCGGTGCGTAACCAAGGGAACACAATCATTCAGCCTTTGTAAAAAGTTATGTTTGAAACGCGACCTTAAATATTCCATATTATTACTTTTCTTTATGATTATAGTCCAAGGTGTGTGTGAAACAGTCCTCACGCTTTTATTCAATGTCCATAATAACTGCTTCACTCATCTCCATATGGTAAATATTGCAATTGTCAGTATGTTTGTTTTTAACTTAATATCTCAGGATAAAATTATGTCTATGTTCCAAAAACAATCATTTGGCTTTCTTATACACATATTGACTAACTAACATAAAGGCAACTAATCCTAATCTGACATGTGATACTGAGCTTTCAGAGATCCAGATGTTTCACAGCCTCTGGAAGAGATGATAGATTCTGTGCACTGATAACTCCTGATAGTGGGAGAGTTACAGTCACTGACTGTATCAAGTCAAGGGAGGAAATGATTGTTTATTCACCAAAGAAGAAAGTATGTAAGTTTAGAAGACCCCACTTGTTCTTTAGGCAGCGGTAATATTTCTGTTCAGAGTAGCAGGATTTACATCATCCAATACATTTAATGCACCAATATAATTGTAGTTCTGCAAAGACTAATTACACATTTACAGATTTGAATTCTTAAATCCCAAGTACTTTAATGCTTTCAACTCATTTTATCTCACATTTGATTCTGCCTCAACGGGGATTTGAACCGTCCTTCGTGGAATTTAAAATAAAAAAAGCAAAAAGCTGCCTTCCTATTGGCTGTTTCTCTGTTACAGTGATTCACAACTGGCCCCGTGTGACACTCGCCACCAAACTAACGAGGAGAGCCGTGTTTTCCGAGGGTGCAGTACCTCCTTTAACCACTACGCTGGAGTCTGGTGCTGTTTCAATAGATGATGAGATCAGTCACCATAATAAATATAATATAATAATAAGTAATGTTGTGTCAGGTAGTAACAGAGGAACAGAGCTCTGTTCTGTGGTCAGTGGTGCCACCTGCTGGTCAGAGAGGAGAACTGACCTCGTTATTCACAGGTGTCTTCAGGGGACAGGACATCAACAGTAATACTCTGATTAATCTGATTTAATCTTATTAAAGCATGAGTCTGAAATGCATTTAAAAATATTGACCAGCATGTGTTTATTTACTCATTTACTGCTGATGGTTTCTGGTATTCACATCTGATAGTTGAATCTGTTTCCGTTAAATTCCCACGTTTTGCAGTTTCTACTTGTTGAACTTGGAGAGACACTGACTGGTCTGATCCGGTCTCTACAGAAACCCAGCTGGACTAAACCTGCAGTGAAACAGCAGAGAGACAGTTTAGTTCCAGTACAGAGACGAACACTGACTCCTACACAGAGGTGACCTCCTCCTCCTCCTCCTCTGATTGGTCCAGCCTCCTGTCAGTCTCTGGTCTCTGGTTCGATCTCCACACTCCTGCACACACATGGAATAAAACAGCTGCTGTCTGTCTCCTTCAGATAAACATCAAAACATGTCTGAATTTTCAACCTGCCAGCCAATCAGAGAGCGGGATTGTGTGTGTGTGTGTGTGTGTGTGAGTGTGTGTGTGTGTGTACTGACTGTAAGCAGCAGTCAGCAGCAGTGCAGGGATGAAGATGATGAAGGACAGCCTCACGGTGTTTCCAATAAACATGTGCAGACTGTTTACCTGCTGCTGCTGGACAGCTGACTGTCAACAAACAAACAACACATTTTTACTC
>NW_019520493.1:10195-11103 GCF_002814215.2 Seriola lalandi dorsalis
AATAATAATAATAATAATAATAATGTGTGTATTTAATCAGTATAAACTGCTCCACTCTCAGTTTGAGCTTCAACCATCAGCTGATTGACATTTGATTTTCTGTCACATGACACTGAGCTGACTGTTGATTGGACGAAACATTTATAGTGCGACAGGTATTTTATATAGTTTTCTGACAGAAGAGAAAGATTAATGGATGATGAAGATAATTGTTAATTGCAGAGTTTGGTACCTGAACCTGCGCCACCATTGGCTCTGTGGTGTTGCTGACATCACTTCCTGTCTCCCCCGTCACGTCCCTAGTGCTGTAACCTGACACACAGACGGTTTGGGACTTTGAATTATCGCTATAGAATATCTGTATGTGTGAGACAGACTGAAGCTTTGTGTCCGCTCAGGGCTCCTGTAGCCGAACCAGCATCAGCTTCAGTCCTGTACTTACTTGTCGCAGTGCGTGGTGCGTTCAGGTTCTCAGCGTCCCCGTCGCCAGAGACCGCAGAGCGAGCTGCGGGACAGACAGACAGGAGGTCAGAGACTCACACCTGAAACCACGACTCTGGATCCTCTGGTCGTCCTGAAAATGAATGAATGAGTGACGTACGGCTGATGATGATGAGGTGAACGGTGGACGTCTGGTCGTTGAAGAGTCCGGGCAGCTGAACTCTGCAGTGATAGAAACCAGAGTCTGCTGGACGAGAGTTAAAGATGGACAGAGAGGACGAGGAGGAGACGGAGTACCTGCAGACGAGAGGAGGAGTGAGCGGTTATTTATGGTGGCGTCTGAAGGTGGAGGTAGACACGCCTCCATCACCGTGGTGACCCCTCACTGCTAAACACACGTATAACATTTGGTTAAAATAAAGGTTATAATCCAAAACTTCAGTGTGATTGAGTCCAGCTGAACACTC
>NW_019520494.1:0-1148 GCF_002814215.2 Seriola lalandi dorsalis
CTACTATAATATGACTTTTTTGGCATTTTTTTTGCCTTACTATACTGTGACGTTTTGTGCCTGACTATACTATGACGTTTTTTGCCATTTTCATGCTCTACTAGAATATGACTTTTTTTTGGCATTTTTATGCCTTACTATACTGTAACGTTTTGTGCCTGACTATACTATGACGTTTCTTTGTCATTTTTATGCCTTAGTATACTATGACATTTTTTGAAATTTTATGCCATACAATGTGACGTTTTCTGACATTTTTATACTCTACTATAATATGTATTTTTTTGGCATTTTTATGCCTTACTATACTGTGACGTTTTAGTCCTGACTATACTATGACGTTTTTTGCCATTTTTATGCCTCATTATACTATGACGTTTTTTGAAATTTTATGCTATACTATACTATGACGTTATTTTGCCATTTGTATGCTCTACTATAATATGACTTTTTTGGCATTTTTTTTGCCTTACTATACTGTGACGTTTTGTGCCTGACTATACTATGACGTTTTTTGCCATATTTATGCTCTTCTATAATATTACTTTTTTTGGCATTTTTATGCCTTACTATACTGTGACGTTTTGTGCCTGACTATACTATGACGTTTTTTTTGCCATTTTTATGCCATATTATACGATGACATTTTTTGAAATTTTATGCCATACTATACTATGACGTTTTTTTCAAATTTTATGCCATACTACACTATGACGTTTTTTGAAATTTTATGCCATACTACACTATGACGTTTTTTGCCATTTTTATGCCTTATTATACTATGATGTTTTTTTTAAATTTTATGCCATACAGTACTATGACGTTTTTTGACATTTTTATGCTATACTATAATATGACTTTTTTTGGCATTTTTTGGCTTACTATACTGTGACGTTTTGTGCCATACTATACTATGACGTTTTTTGCCATTTTTATGCCTTATTATACTATGACGTTTTATGAAATTTTATGCCATACTATACTATGACGTTTTTTGCCATTTTTATGCCTTATTATACGATGACGTTTTTTGAAATTTTATGCCATACTATACTATGACGTTTTTTGCCATTTGTATGCTCTACTATAATATGACTTTTTTGGCATTTTTTTTGCCTTACTATACTGTGACGTTTTGTGCCTGACTA
>NW_019520495.1:0-842 GCF_002814215.2 Seriola lalandi dorsalis
TTTTTGACATTTGTTTGCCTTACTATACTATGACGTTTTTTGACATTATTGTGCCTCACTATAGTATGACATTTTAATGTCTTACTGTACTATGACCTTTTTTGCCATTTTTATGCCTTAGTATACTATGACGTTTTTTTGATATTTTTTTTGCCTTACTATAGTATGACAGTTTTATGTTTTACTATACTATGGCAATTTAATGCCTCACTATACTATGACGTTTTTTGACATTTTTGTGCCTTACTATAGTATGACATTTTTTGACATTTTTATGCCTTACTATACTATGGCGATTTTTGACATTTTTGTGCCTTACTGTAGTATGACGATTTTATGCCTTACTATACTATGACGTTTTTTGACATTTTTGTGCCTTACTGTAGTATGACGATTTTATGCCTTACTATACTATGACGTTTTTTGACATTTTTGTGCCTTACTGTAGTATGACGATTTTATGCCTTACTATACTATGACGTTTTTTGACATTTTTGTGCCATATTCCACTATGACGTTTTTTGACATTTTTGTGCTTTAATATGGTATGACGTTTTTTTACATTTTTGTGCCTTACTATAGTATGACATTTTTTGACATTTTTGTGCCATACTATGCTATGACGTTTTTTGATATTTTTATGTCTTACTATACTATGACCTTTTCGCCATTTTTATGCCTTACTATACTATGACGTTTTTTGACATTTTTGTGCCATATTATGCTATGACGTTTTTTGATATTTTTATGCCTTACGATACTATGGCGATTTTATGCCTTACTATACTATGACGTTTTTTGACATTTTTGTGCCTTACTATAGTATGACATTTTTTGACATT
>NW_019520496.1:0-1166 GCF_002814215.2 Seriola lalandi dorsalis
ACAGATACACACACACACACAGATACACACACACACTCACACACACAGAGAAACACACACACACACACAGACACACACACACAGATACACACACACACAGATACACAGACACAGACACACACACATACACAGAGACACACACACACACAGATACACACACACACACAGATACACAGACACCCACACACACAGAGACACACACACACCCACACACACAGATACACACACAAACACACACAGATATACACACATACATACACACACACACACACAAACACAGATACACACACACACACACAGACACAGACACACAAACACACACTTTGTGGTTCTTTTGTGTCTTTGTGTTTGTTTTGTGTCTCTTTGTGTTTGTTTTGTGTCTCTTTGTGGTTGTTTTGTCTCTTTGTGGTTGTTTTGTGTCTCTTTGTGGTTGTTTTGTCTCTTTGTGGTTGTTTTGTCTCTTTGAGGTTGTTTTGTGTCTCTGAGGTTTTTTTGTCTCTGTGGTTGTTTTGTCTCTTTGAGGTTGTTTTTTGTCTCTTTGTGGTTGTTTTGTGTCTCTTTGTGGTTGTTTTGTCTCTTTGTGGTTGTTTTGTGTCTCTTTGTGTTTGTTTTGTGTCTCTTTGTGGTTGTTTTGTCTCTTTGTGGTTGTTTTGTGTCTCTTTGTGGTTGTTTTGTTTCTTTGTGTTTGTTTTGTGTCTCTTTGTGGTTGTTTTGTCTCTTTGTGGTTGTTTTGTCTCTTTGTGTTTGTTTTGTGTCTCTTTGTGGTTGTTTTGTCTCTTTGTGGTTGTTTTGTTTTTCTTTGTGTTTGTTTTGTCTCTTTGTGGTTGTTTTGTCTCTTTGAGGTTGTTTTGTGTCTCTTTGTGGTTGTTTTGTCTCTTTGTGTTTGTTTTGTGTCTCTTTGTGGTTGTTGTGTCTCTTTGTGGTTGTTTTTTGTCTCTTTGTGGTTGTTTTGTCTCTTTGTGGTTGTTTTGTGTCTCTGAGGTTGTTTTGTCTCTTTGTGTTTGTTTTGTGTCTCTTTGTGGTTGTTTTGTCTCTGAGGTTGTTTTGTCTCTTTGTGTTTGTTTTGTGTCTCTTTGTGGTTGTTTTGTCTCTTTGTGGTTGTTTTGTCTCTTTGTGTTTGTTTTGTGTCTCTTTGTGGTTGTTTTGTCTCTTTGAGGTTGTTTTGT
>NW_019520497.1:0-1078 GCF_002814215.2 Seriola lalandi dorsalis
GCCTTACTATACTATGACGTTTTTGCAACTTACTATACTATGACTTTTTTATGTCTTACTATACTATGACTTTTTATGCCTTACTATACTATGACGTTTTTGCAACTTACTATACTATGACTTTTTTATGTCTTACTATACTATGACTTTTTATGCCTTACTATACTATGACGTTTTTGCAACTTACTATATTATGACTTTTTTTCTGACTGACTATACTGTTAATTTTTATGCCTTACTATACTATGACTTTTTTATGCCTTACTATAACATGACTTTTTATGCCTTACTATACTATGACTTTTTTATGCCTTACTATAACATGACTTTTTATGCCTTACTATACTATGACTTTTTTATGCCTTACTATACTATGCCTTTTTTGTGCCTTACTATACTATGAAGTTTTAATGACTTACTATACTATGACATTGTTATGCCTTACTATACTATGATATTTTTATGCCTTACTATACTGACTTTTTATGCCTTACTATTCTATGACTTTTTATGCTTTACTATACCACAACTTTTTATGCCTTACTATACTATGAGGTTTTTATGCCTTACTATAACATAACTTTTTATGCCTTACTATACTATGACTTTTTTATGCCTTAATATATTATGACTTTTTTATGCTTTACTATACTATGACATTTTTATGCCTTACTATACTATTACTTTTTATGCCTTACTATACTGTGACTTTTTTATGCCTTACTATACTATGATGTTTTTGCAACTTACTATACTATGACTTTTTTTATGACTGACTATACTATGACTTTTTTATGACTTACTATACTATGACTTTTTTATGCCTTACTATACTATGACTTTTTTATGCCTTACTATACTATGACTTTTTTATGCCTTACTATACTATGACTTTTTATGCCTTACTATACTATGACTTTTTTATGCCTTACTATACTATGACGTTTTTGCAACTTACTATACTGTGACTTTTTTATGCCTTACTATACTATGACATTTTTATGCCTTACTATACTATGACTTTTTATGCCTTACTATACTATGACGTTTTTGCAACTTACTATATTATGACTTTTTT
>NW_019520498.1:0-934 GCF_002814215.2 Seriola lalandi dorsalis
CAAGAAATGTCATAGCATAGTATGTCCTAAAAATGTTGAAAAAACGTCATAGTATAGTATGGCCTAAAAATGTTAAAAAACGTCATAGTATAGTATGGCATAAAAATGTCATAGTATAGTATGGTATAAAAATCATAAAAAAAAGTCATAGTATAGTATGGCCTAAAAATGTCATTGTATAGTATGGCATAAAAATGTCAAAAAACTTCATAGTATAGTATGGAATAAAAATGTCAATAAATGTCATAGTATAATGTGGCATAAAAATGTTAAAAAACGTCATAGTATAGTATGGCATAAAAATGGCATAGTATAGTATGGCCTAAAAATGTCAAAAAACATCATAGTATAGTATGGCATAAAAATGTCAAAAAACATCATAGTATAGTATGGCATAAAAATGTCATAGTATGGTATAGCATAAAAATGTTAAAAAATGTCATAGTATAGTATGGCATAAAAATGTCATAGTATAGTATAGCATAAAAATGTCAAGAAACGTCATGGTATAGTATGGCCTAAAAATGTCAAAAAACGTCATAGTATTGTATGGCATAAAAATGTCAAGAAATGTCATAGTATAGTATGGCATAAAAAAAAAAAACGTCATAGTATAGTATGGCCTAAAAATGTCATAGTATAGTATGGCCTAAAAATTTTAAAAAACGTCATAGTATAGTATGGCATAAAAATGTCAAAAAACATCATAGTATAGTATGGCCTAAAAATGTCAAAAAACATCATAGTATAGTATGGCATAAAAATGTCATAGTATAGTATGGCAAAAAAAGGCCAAAAATATCATAGTATAGTATGGCCTAAAAATGTTAAAAAACGTCATAGTATAGTATGGCCTAAAAACGTCATAGTATAGTATGGCATAAAAATTTCAAAAAAAAGTCATAGTATAGTATGGCATAAAAATGTTAAAAAA
>NW_019520499.1:0-166320 GCF_002814215.2 Seriola lalandi dorsalis
ATACTATGACTTTTTAATGCCTTACTACACTATGACATTTTTATGCCTTATTATACTATGACTTTTTTTATACCTTACTATACTATGACATTTTTATGCCTTCTTATACTATGACTTTTTATGCCTTACCATACTATGACAATTTTATGCTTTACGATACTATTTGTTTTTATGCCTTACCCTAATGTCTTTTTATATCTTACTATACTGTGACATTTTTGTGCCTTATTATACTATGATATTTTTATACCGTAATATAGTATGACTTTTTATGCTTTCCTATACTATGTGGTTTTAGGCTTTACTATACTATACTTTTTTATGCCTTATTATACTATGACATTTTTATGCCTTACTATACCATGACGTTTTCATGCCTTACTATACTATGACTTTTTATGACTTACTATACGATGACGTTTTCATGCCTTACTATACTATGACTTTTTTATGCCTTATTATACTATGACATTTTTATGCCTTATTATACTATGACTTTTTAATGCCATACTATACTATGACATTTTTATGCCTTATTATACTATGACTTTTTTTTATACCTTACTATACTATGACGTTTTATATGACTTACTATACCATGACGTTTTCATGCCTTACTATACTATGACTTTTTATGCCTTACCATACTATGACAATTTTATGCTTTACGATACTATTTGTTTTTATGCCTTACCCTAATGTCTTTTTATATCTTACTATACTGTGACATTTTTGTGCCTTATTATACTATGATATTTTTATACCGTAATATAGTATGACTTTTTATGCTTTCCTATACTATGTGGTTTTAGGCTTTACTATACTATACTTTTTTATGCCTTACTATAGTATGACATTTTTATGCCTTACTAAAGTATTACTTTATATATCTTACCATAGTATGACTTTATTTATGCCTTACTATACTATGACTTTTTATATGACTTACTATACCATGACGTTTTCATGCCTTACTATACTATGGCTTTTTAATGCCTTATTATACTATGACTTTTTAATGCCTTACTATACTATGACATTTTTATGCCTTACTATACTATGACATTTTTATGCCTTATTATACTATGACTTTTTTATAACTCACTATACTATGACTTTTTTATGCCTTCTTATACTTTGACTTTTTATGACTTACTATACCATGACGTTTTCATGCCTTACTATACTATGACTTTTTTATGCCTTATTATACTATGACTTTTTAATACCTTACTATACTATGACATTTTCATGCCTTATTATACTATGACTTTTTATGCCTTACTATACTATGACTTTTTATGTCTTACTATACTATGACAATTTTATGCCTTACTATATTATGATTTTTTTATACCTTACTATACTTTGACATTTTTATTTCTCACTATACTATGACTTTTTTATGCCTTACTATACTATGACTTTTATGTGACTCACAATACTATGACTTTTTTATGCTTTATTATACTATGACTTTTTATTCCTTACTATACTATGATATTTTTATGCCTTACTATAGTATTACTTTTTTATACCTTACTATACTATGACATTTTTATGCCTTACTATACTATGACTTTTTTATGACTCACTATACTCTGACTTTTTAATGCCTTACCATACTGACTTTTTATGCTTTACCATACTATGTGGTTTTTAGCTTGACCTTACTATGACTTGTTATGCCTTACTATACTATGACTTTTTATGGCTTAATCTACTACAACTTTTTTATGCCTCACAATACTATGACTTTTTATGCCTATAACATTTTTAAAAAAATTAAAAATCTGTATGTATGTATGTATATTATTTTCTTAATAATTTTTTATTAAATTTAAACATGCATATCTTTCATATTTACATATATAATATGAAGATATACTGACAGGCTTTGGGATGGATATATAATAATGTAACATATGATTAAAATATAAACAGACGTACTAAAATACATGTTTCTTTTAGCTAGACATATATGTCAATATATGATATTGTTCCAATTTTAACAGATTTCATATGCAATTCTTACATATATATAGGCTATACTTTAAATACATATATGATTTTACTTCACGTGTACATATATTTCATATATGGAAATTCAACACGTACATATATTACAGTTGCCCATGGGCATTCCTGAATGTAAATTCAGATCTTATATGTTAATAACGTTAATAATAATGTTAATAATAACAATAATAATAATAATGATGATGATAATGTTGACGGCATTAAAAAGCCAATCTCTTTTTTTGCGTCCCTACCAACGTTGAGACCAATCCTACGCCCATGTATCTGTCAGTAACCGGTTCAATTAATCAACTAATCATTTCAGCTCTACAGCACAGGTTTATTGCTTGCAAATAATTTAACTGTCAGTGGGAGGTGAGTAAGGATCCAGGACCCCCTAGAAGAACTTTGCTGCACAGGATAAAAATGTGTCATCGCTTGAGTGAACTACATCATACAATGACTAAGCAAACTTTTTTTTAAAAAACTCATTATCACTTAATTTTTGCTAATTTTATTTTACCATGTCTAGGGTTTGTCTCTTCTCATCGTTAATAAGCTTCCATAACTTGTATTGGGATTGGCTGGGAACACCCGCGTGCCCGAGTTCAGCGGAGCATTCCTTAACAACGTGCGTGTTTACGTATGTGCGTCCTCCTTGCCCTGCTCCTTCCCAGAGAGTGTGCTCGTGCTCCGTCCACCGGCGACAATGATCTGCCTGTTTCTGTCCATATTTGCTAACATCTTTCAGTCAGGTTGGTGTTATATCTGTTTACAGCTCATCAGTCACTCAGCGGCTCTTCAGTGTGATTTTCACAACGGTTAATGTGCTCACAGTTTCCACCATGTGAGAGCGGGAGCCGCACACTCACCGGGCAGACGCCTCGGCTAGCTGCTACAGAGGAAGCAACAATGGAGGCATGAAACCTTCACAAACTTTCCTAGAGTCTTTGTAACTAATGTTATGAGTCGCACGTACGTGTGAGGTGTGACTAACAACATCCAAACTGCGTTTTAGTTACAGGTGATACTGAGAGACGTGATAGCATGCAGGTTTCGTGGCACAAATACTAACTCCCGTCCTTGGGTGGCTGAAACTACAGCTAGCTACTAATCTAGCAGCAGTGTAGTCAATATGTCCTATTAATAGCTCAAGTGGCGTCTGTGAGCGCTGACATGCTGCAGGAGGGGCAATGCAATGGGCCTGAAAAAAAGGTCACAGCGAGATCTACATAAACTTGAGGATTTGGTGGTTAAACATGCACGGATCGGAGAATCTGGTGAGACATACAACAGGCAAAGATTAAACGAGATGTAGCCAACTGGGACTGTGAGGTTTGTTGCAGAAATTGCTGTCAAAAAATGCAAGTTTCAGGGCGTTTTCCCAGCTGAACCCTTGCAATAGTATGTGTGTCTTCCACAGGTCTGTGAAAGTAACATTTGTGAATTAATTAGTGGCTTGTAAAACTAACAAATATCAGGTAATCTCTGGAGATGCATGTAGTTCAAACCATTTGAGGGTATTTGTATGTGGATCCTCAGGGTGCACAGGAAACTGGTAAACACTGGCTGTCTTTGAACATGGATTATACCCTTATAAATGCACAAATAAATACAGCTGTCACTAATGTCTGAGTTGTCATCGACCACACAGAACTTATTTGTGTCAGCTGTAGGTTCATTTCAACGCTTTTGCATTTTTCTTCCTCACTATCCCCTGTATTAATGACATTAGTGAGCTCCTTCACTGCCGATACCAAGGTGCATGCATGTTCTAGGTTGTGTGTGGTGTGGTGGCCCATTGCAGTTCAAACACAGTCTGTTTTTTCCCCTTCATTTTTGACTTATGTTAACTCTGGTTCTAGGGTGGACAGGGGTGAATGAACGCACCTTCATTGCTGTAAAACCTGATGGCGTGCAGCGGAAACTGGTGGGAGAAATTGTGCGTCGCTTTGAGAAGAAAGGATTTAAGCTGGTGGGCCTCAAACTTATTCAGGTATGTGGGATGTAGGTCTTTTATTTCCCCTAAAAACATTCTCCCTGAATGGTTTAATTCCCTGAATTATTTAGGCTAGTGTAATAATCTTTAAATTGAATATGTGTCTGTCTATCAGGCATCGGAGGACCTTCTAAGGGAACATTACTGGGACCTGAGGAGTAAACCCTTTTTCAGTGGACTGATAACCTACATGAGCTCAGGACCAGTTGTTGCAATGGTGAGACAACATGAATGTTTTGTGAAGCTGTGGTGCCACCACTCCTTGGTGATATTGTCCTTTGTGCTGCAGTCATGTACACTTCTGTGTTTCAGGTGTGGCAGGGTCTGGACGTGGTTAAGACTGCACGTAAGATGTTGGGAGAGACCAACCCTTCAGACTCGCTGCCGGGAACTATCCGGGGAGATTACTGTGTGGAAGTAGGCAGGTAAGCTCACCGGGGAGATTTATATTTTATGACATGAACAGTCACAGTTGACTGCATCCTTGACAATATGCACATCTGCATATAATCTGATTGGTTGGTCATTACAGCTACAAACTGACCAATCAGAACATGGCTATACATCCACGGTTAAAAAGGTCAAGGTCAAGGTGACCTCACAAAATACATTTTGACCTTGTGAACACAATATATCGGGAACTCCTCCTCAAGGGAATCCCCCTCAAATTTGGTACAAATGCTCACTTGGATTCAAGGATGAACTGATTAGATTTCAGTGGTCAAAGGTCAAGGTCATTGTAACCGCACAAAATATATTTTAGCTAAAACCCAGGAAGTCACGCAGCAATTATGAGTTTTACTCAATGGTTAATACTTTATGTGAATCTTGAGAAACAGGAACATAACCTGAAGCTAGTCTGAGTGGCAGAGGCGTACAACCAGGTGATAATTCTAGTTTCTGTCTGTCTGCGTGTCCTGATCCTTTCTGTGTTGGCTCTGCGTGGCAGGAATGTGATCCACGGCAGCGACTCTGTGGTGAGCGCCCAGAAGGAAATCTCTCTGTGGTTTCGTCAGAACGAGCTTCAATGCTGGGAGGACAGCAGCAGCCACTGGATCTACAACTGATGGTCTAAAAATCCAGTCTCCACATCTTCCTCTAGGTAAACCAGTGGTTTTTTTCATGTTAGTCTCATTACAAGATGGATCACATCATACCTCAGAGGAATATTTTGGCTTTATTAGCTTGTAGCCACATGAGATACCGTGTCATTGCTGCCTTGCTGGATCTCTCGCTCCTCCTTTTTTCATACGTTTAAATTTGTATCTAGAAGCAGAAGTATTTCAGAGGTGAAATGATTTTACGAAGCAAAAATGCACTAAATGGGCAATAACTTGACAGTGTTGGCTTCTGTTACAGTTTTCATTGTAGTTTTTGTTTAGTCCAGAACACTAGCTCATGTTTACAGTTTGAAGCAATAAGCTTGGATTTGAAGCAATAAAAGGTCAGGATTCATAAGGTTTCATTCAAAGGTACAGGAAACTTCCACATCAAATCGCCTCTGTGCCAGTGATGACTATGGCTGGATGACTCAATTAAATACAAATACGATAAAATGCTGAATGTCATAATGTTCTGTAAAAACACTTCTGGCCATTATTCAAAGCCATAACACTGAACAGAAGGGGAGATAGTGACCATATTTCCTGCAGTTTAACTGGTCTGCAGAGGCATAAAACAGCAAGGCAGTGATTCTAAGGTCAAAAATTTGCCAAATGTGCACATTTTTTCTGTAATAGTCCTTGCAGTGAAAACCCCCAAACATGGGAGCAGTTGATAAACATTAAACAACACCACTATTGCCTTTTTGCACGATGATTTTCAGTTTCCTGTACCTTTTTTAAAAAATTCAAATCCTGTAAGGGTGTAAAACCAGATCACGTCACTTGAAACTACTTGAATACAGTTGTGGATGTAAGTTTTAAAATATGATGCCTAATAGCTTTCCTGCTTTTAATATGGTTTTGTAATTTCATCATGTCAGACTCAGTGAACAAATATCTTGTTTTATAAAAAATGTGATTTTTCCATCACCCAGCTGGTCACGTTCATGCTTTTGTAAAACACCTGCAATGATGCCGAGTGGATTGTATTGGAATCGTCAAAAACAATAAATCTGATCTTGAAATCCTTTTTTAATATGCTGTTTATTATGTTTCAGTGTCTTGCAAAGTGAGAGACATGCACCACACGTCAACTTAAGTTTCAGCACACAAATATGTTTAATATTTAATCCACACAGATAGAGATCAATGCATGAATTTCCATACTGAACAAAGAGGATGGGCTTCAGTGTGTCTGGAGATTTACAATAATGCCTGTACACATACTGACAACACGCCACCGTTCACCTGCTTTACACCAAACCGTCCGATCGACAGCCAGTCAGATGAGAGAAATGAGTTTCGGACCGAACTACTGACAAGTTAAACTCGAACCCTCAACCTCGCTCACATGATTTACACATGTTGACATGTTCTGACCTCACCGAACTGAGTCCTCTGACCTTTGATTCACATCAGGCTGCTGCACGTACACCAGATATTTCCTCTCACTTTGAGGTCAGTAACCACACTGATGCAAAATGTCCTTAACCAGGACATTTTAAAATAGAGGCAAGATGGGGGGGTGCAAAATATTTGGGGTACCAACCCAAAGAACCCAGACTTTCAAGCTGAATTTGACATGTAGTAATTTAAACTTTCCACTTGTTCCATGTTGACTTATTTTCACTTACCCTCAAAATTTCCACAACAGCGTTAACCATCTGCTACAAGCTGAAAGCCAAAACAGCATTTCTGCGTGGTGTCATAGCACCTGACATCTGCATCCACAAACTCCCAATATCTTAATATCTGTGAACAATCAGGGTCCATGTCATGCCATAAATAGTTATGGATTGCTGATTGGCTGTTAGAAAAATCTGATAAATATCTGGTGCAAATGCAAGTCAGTGTTGTCATTCACTTTTTTTTTTGGTACAAGTGTTGCATGTTGGGGCTCTGGGCTTTGCTTTAAGACAAGGTGGAGGCTTCACAGATGACGAACTAAATGGAGGAAGAGGGGGAGTAACTGTGGGGCAGATGCAGGACAGTTGAGGTAAATATAGGAGAAGATACAGTGTGCTTACAGGGTGAATATAAGATCGATACAGAGGAGGGAGGTAGTTATGAGGCTGGGTTACAAGGCTCATGAAGATAGTTACAATGCCCTGGGTGGGACAGACAGGATGGCAGGCAGATTACTAGATCAGAGGAGGTACTTACAAGGCATTAAAGTTACAAGGTGACGGGGCAGGAGGGGATATAATAGTTATAAGGGACGATACACGGCTTGGAGGGTCATTTTAGAGCCAAGGGGGAACTTTTACTTGACCAGGGATAATTACAAGGTTTAGGTGGCTGGAAGCTTTTGGGTGCAGGAGGAAGAGGTTTCTTTAAGGAGGTGGGTGGGGCATTAAAGCAGATCCAGGTGTCACTCAGGCACGTAAGACACCTGCCAGACGATGATGTGGCTCCGCTCAGCTTTGCACAATGCAGGTTTCATTTGCGAAGCCCCACCGCTCTCTCCTTCCTCTGTCTCATCGTCTTCTCCGTCCCCTGAGGAAAAATAAACAATAAAAACAATCAAGAACTGAAGAGCCATGCTGAATTTCCACAGTGAAAAGATACTAAATGTAATTGTGCTGATAATGTTAACAAAATATGAGAGATTATTTATTTCTCTATTTATTTACGTATTAGTTTCAACATTTCAACATAAAGACATTACATCTGTATTAAATATTAAACAAGAAATTATTTAATATATTTATTTAAAGAAAAATTTAAAATCGTATCACAATTCTATCACGAGAATGGTGTTAGTGTAAGCTGTGTAAAATTACCAAACTGCATAATTTAGTTCCATTTTACATAAAACATTGACATCAGGACTGGTGATATTAAAAACACTACTGTAAAATTTGATTATTTTATTCTGAATATTTTTTATAGGAAGTCTTAGTATGGTGTTTTGGCTGTGGAGATAACAGTTGAACTTGGTGGAGTTAGAATCAGTGTTGGCTGACCTCCAGTGGTCAAGAAAAACCTAATGATTGTAAATAGACTCATATCAACTGTGAAAGTAACACACGGCAGAGGAGTGTATCATGAGTGCTCACTGCACAGTGAACCTTGTAATAATGAGTTATAAATAGGGAAATTAACACTATGGCTGTGTCTGAATTTACTCCCTATTTACCACACACCACATTTACTTTTCGAGTGTCTGCATTCAGAGTGGGTAAATCTGCTACACAGAAAGTTGTTTACATGGCATGGACGTTCTGCCAAAAATCCCATAATGCACTGCTCCTCATTTTAGGGATGTGAAAATTACCGCTGTCAGTGATGACGATGATGATGATTACTAAATGTCTGAAATCCCCACATACTGCTTCCTACTGAGTAAACTACTGCATGTCCATTATATAGGGAGCAGTGAATGAATGAAGAAGGGGGAGATTTCATATACAACTTGTGTTTACAAAGACAAATAAAGATAAATATTTATTTACTTCATTTATATCTTGTACCCCTTAAAAAATATCTACATGCAACATATAATTTAAATATTTTTTTTCAATTCAGTCATAGCTCTGCTGTTGTGTCACACACTTACACCTAATGCATGTGTGTGGTGTCAGCTTGATATGCAGGTGTGGCTGCTCACCTATACGGAAGTCAATGTAGCCCTCTCCTCCACTCAGCACCAGCACGTTGTGAACACTCTGGGCCTCCGTCTCTGGGGGCGCTGTGGAGCCCTGCCCCTCTGATGGACTGTCCAGCACGCTGCCGTTTAGGGTGGCCAGAACATTGCCTGTCACAAACACATGAGGGGAGCGTAGTCAGTTATAGACATGCGTGTGTGAGTGAATGCAAATACCCTAATAAAAAAGAATAATAAACAATGTCTAATTTGACTAAATGTACTGATTAATCATTCTTCATAAAGTCCATGAACAGAATTTTATCTATTTTCTTCAGCTGAACCTAATGATATTTACATTGTAATGCAGGATTGTAAAAGGTATTTTACAAAGCACCTTTCGGTCTTTTTTGAGACAACTTTAGAGGACATTCGTCTGTTTGGCATAAGACAGATGTTACCTACTTTAAATCTGGAGGCAAATTCCTGTGTGTGAATCAGACATGGCTAATAGGGAGTTTCAAAAAAATACACTGGATTCAGAACCAAAGCAATGAACATGAGTGTGTTATCAGCAGACTGACAGACGTTGTGAGTACCGGGTACAGAGACGAAGAACTTGACAGCATCTCGGTGTCCATGAAAACAGAGCTGGGCCTGTGCCATGGAGCAGTAGGGGATGAAGCTGCCGCTGCTCTTCTCAGAGCCGTCGTCACCGTACACGTGGATTACTCCGCCGGAGGATGTCGGAGACACCTTATTGGCTGAGGGGGAAGGAGTCCAGGAGTGAGAAACTGACCAACCGGCAATGTTTACTGGCAAATCATACGCGGTGGCATGACACAGGCAAAAAAAATAAATATTCCCAGGAAAAACACCCATAATACCCAACAACCAAAAATGAAAAAGGTTTTTAGAGTAACTCAAAGTTTAAAACAGCTAAAGCACCCCATTGCATGCAATGGATCTGGTACACACAAATATATCTTTTAGTCATTGATGCAATAACTCACAATAATAAATATCATGCAAAGCAACCAATGTGTAAAAGAGCTGTTCTGATATAAGTATAAAAATAAATAAAATGATTGCGCACACAATACTTTTGGTGACCATCAACTAAATAGTCACAGATATGAGAGGACTTATTCAGTTTGAGTATGTGTCCTCACTACAGAAGCTTTTAGAAACAGGTGGCTGTTGCAGCACCACAGAAGAGGTCTGCAGACATGAGTTTCAGGGAACATGAAGGTTTGACCGGGTGAAGGCGGGAAAGAAAAGATCACAGCAGCAGGAGGTCGGGAGCGCTCCCACTTACCCCTCAAACCCAGGAGCTGTCCCCGGTGAAGGACCACCGCTACAGGAGGCGGAGGAGGAAGAGGAGGAGGAGGAGGAGGAGGAGGAGGGGGAGGAGAGCAGAGGAGAGAGAGGACAGTAACAGTAATAGTTACAACCAAGACTGTGAGAAAGAGGTGAAACCACCGAGGGGGAAAGGAAAGAAAACAGAGGGTGGAAAAAAGACGAGGACATCACGGGGAGAAGAAGGAGTGAGCTAAAGAAGAACACAGATAAACAGCACTGACGTAGGAGAGAGTTTGAGTCACGGAAAACTGCAGACATCCGACTGGTCAGTTCCGGCTACCTAATGAGATTTTAGATTTGAAACAACTTGATAAGATTTGATCATGAAGTTTGCACAGTCTATGAAAGACATGTGCACCCATTAGCTAAATTTCACATTATCTACTGAATCCAAATAGTTGAGAATTTTCAAAGGCTTGGCCTGTTTGTCTCTAACTATGTTAGTGGTGCAAATTTCCATCTACACCACATGGTTCACGTGGTGTAGATGGAAACATGGTTTTATGTCTAATTTTTCACAAAACTATAACCAAAGTAATATCCAGACACACAAGCAAATGGAGTCACAAAATAACCTCTATGGCAGAGGTAACTAACACTGTCGCGAGAAGACCAATTGCATTTATCACTGTCCAAGTGGTTTGTGTGGTTTTATGTGGTGTTAGTAGAAAGACAAAGACGTTCATTTTCCCTTTTCTTCCAACCGGCCGGTAATGCTTACAGTTTGGATTTTTATTT
This sequence comes from Seriola lalandi dorsalis, assembly GCF_002814215.2. NCBI lineage: Eukaryota > Metazoa > Chordata > Actinopteri > Carangiformes > Carangidae > Seriola > Seriola lalandi. The sequence continues at coordinate 10,808 of NW_019520499.1, forward strand.
GCAACTGAGCTCATGAACGACTTTTCCACCTGTTTTGTTATGTGGCCCTTGTTGTAAGCTGTATATACATGAAACTCACTTTCTGTCAGTGGGATGGAGATGATCACACCGTTTCCAGTTCCAACCCAAAGACGATTTCCACCAATCAAAAGTGCTGTGATTCGCACAAAAGAGAATCCCAGTTTGCCAGTTCCTGTGAATTAAAACCAGAGTGAGTGCAATTACATTGGCTGCATTAAATCCAGGATATTAAAAAAAAAAACACTGAATCTACCAGATGAAACAGTACAATAGTTGGAATCAATCATCTCTGTTAAGACAAGATTTGCCCTAAAAGAGGACGTAATCTCACCCAGCATCTTGCTGACGTATGGCTCAATGTCCACATCCTGGAGGTGCTGATGTGTATGAGCATGGTAGAGACGTAGGGTCGAGTCGAGCCGGATCGACACCCACACTCCATCACCGATCCACGCCAGCTGCCGCACCTGGCTTTCCCTGCGAGGGTGGGCGTCGAAGGACTTCTACAGTGAGGAAAAAGAATCACATCAAACTGCTGCACCATGAAAACAAAAGCTGATTGTTGGACTCGTTTGTGAGCATGGATTCATAACTCACCTCGATCTGCATGCTCTTGGGCTGGATGACGTGGATCTTGTTCTTGTAGCCGCACCACACCTTGTCGTGGACGACAGCCATGCAGCGAATGGAGTGATGAGGCCGACCGAGGTCCATTAGGTGGTAGTTTGACAAATCCCACTGGCCATCTGTTGATAGAAACAAACACAGACACAGATCTGACAACAGAGCCCGACTGCATTCATGACTACACAAAAAACACTAAAAGCTTTGCGTCTTGCTGATCAATTATGCTGTGATACAAAACAACTACAACCATCCATTTTAAACAGTTTGATGTGTATCACAGAACTCGAAACATATCACTGATTTCCTGTGGAAAACTCAAATATTTAAAATACCCTCTGATCTATGGAAAATGGCGAGGGTCCCGTCAGCGAGGGCAACCAGCACACGACCTTTCACATGCCTGCAATTGGAGAGAAAACAAAGACAGTTGGCCTCACAGAAATTCATGGAAAGACTTTCTGATTCTCGATTCCCAACTACATAAAAACAAAGCCTGCACCACTTACACCAGACTGAGCACCGAGTCTTTGAGTTTGATGGAGTGGAGACACTTCTTCCAATTTCCCACAGCCGAGTGGACATAGAGCCTTGAGGTAAAACAGAGCCAAGTTACTGCAAGTACAGTTCTCAGGCATGGCGTGACATTTATGTGTGTATATTAGATGGAAGACACAAGCACTTTTTTGGGGGTCTTTTGTGAAAAGATGTAACAATAAAAATGTACTTTAATGCGGTTACCCAGTGTAAAAACCTTGATAAAGAAATGAGTGGAATTATGTGTTTGTAGATACTGTGAAGCTGCGGCAGAAACTGTGAGCGGTTCAGCTGAGCGGCTCACCAGCCGTTCTGGGCCCCGAGCCACATGGTGGGGGCCACGCTCGTGTAATTTTTGGCCTCTTCACTTCCGTCCTCTGAATCTGGAGGCTGAGACGTTTCCTCTTTGGACTGACCTGCATTTCTGTGAGGACAGACAACATTTTTTTAATTTTCAAAATGGAGAACCTGGACATCTTTTGGTGATGTGATAAAGGTAATAATTGTATCCCTTATCAAATGTGTACATAGGTTTATGGGGATTGAGTAATTCCTGATACCATTCCTGTCTTTACATGGACAGACCTTGACCTCTTACCTGTCAGAGGCGTCTGCGTGACGAGGCTGGGGATCGGTGAAGACGTGCTCAGTAAACGGTCCTGGAGGTCCAGATCCCATTTCTATGTGGCTGGCTGTTGACTCAGGAACCTCGGTGGCCTCTGTGGCTTCCTCAGCCGACTGTGCAGGGTGAATCTTCGCATGCATGGGGGGAGCAGTGGGGGCTAAAGCAGAACACCATTGAAATAAGTAACAGACCTATAACCTTGAGCCCTTTTCTATGATAATATAAAGATGCAGGAGTCTTCTCGATGTGCTCACCTTGACCTTTGTCCATTATGGGGGTGTCGGTGCGTGAGGAGCAGTTGCTACGAGCAACGCTGCAGTTGGTGGCGCAGCCTACGAGAGTGATACCAGCTAACATGCCCTCCACACCACCAGTGTCCTCGCCTCCCCCTGCACCTCCATCCCCTGGATCCAACACGATCTCTCCTGCTGGGTAGTCGCTCTCACTGGCAGCTGAACGACCACATAAACAAAAAGGGAAAAGAAGGAAAACCATCAATTGAGTCACAACGCAACTGAAAGTGCAAAAAAAATAAATAAAAATCGTATGTAAAAATGCTTCTCTGGGGCTTGGAGGTGCACTCTCTGTCTTACCTGGCACACTGGAGATGCAGAGCACGTGGGCATTGCAGACGTTGAACTGGTCGACCAGTGAGCCCGGCTGGTTGGCGTCGATGATGACCACCTTGCTGGCAGAGTGGGTGCTGGTGAGTATCCACACTCGACTGCTCATGGTGTCTGTCTCTTGGAGCTCCTTTGACTGGGACAGGGAGAGAGGGAGAGAGAGAGAGAGAGAGAGAGAGAGAGAGAGGAGGCAGCATTTATTACGACACAATGACAGCTAACTGAAAAAGGATAGACATGGTTCATCTGTTAAAAAAAAACAAACAAACAACGTAAAGTCCTTGATATTTCTGTGTCGTTTCATGTGTGAACTACACTTTGCTAATAATATAATTCAAAATCCGAAACTGTGTGTCGGTCACTTTGAAGCAGTGATCGTCAGTTTACCTTCCTCTTCTCTGGGGAGGTGTGGCTGTTCTTCTTCTCAACTCCGTCTTCCTCAGCATGCAGGGGGTCGCTGCTGCCGGACAGCGCTTTGGCTGGTAGCGACTCCTGGCTGCTGGCCCTCCATCCTGTCAGGTCCACTCCTGCTGCACACCACAGCTACAAACCCATGCAAACACAGATTCAAAAACGGATATAGGATGGAACTGGCCACACACAAAAGCTGCTTCCCCACAGTGTCTTCATAAAAAGTTATTATAACTTTGGTTCAGGTATTTAGACTATGCCTTGTTCTAACCTAGTCTGAGATGTTGTCCCCACCTTGAGTCTTACTACCTGGTTCCTCCCCTCCTGGCCCACTCCCATCTTTCTTCCACCCTCTGATCTTCTCCTTGTGCTCACCCCTTTTTGGGACACACTTTTAATGTCACCCTAAAATATCCCACCTGACCCTCTGGTTGTCCCAACTGTCCCCAAAGTGCTCTCTGATCAACCTACACCACCGTCCCTTGGAGCATCTGTGCAGACTGTTGTCCTGGCTCAATACAGCTCCCACCAACTGACACGATGGCAGCACGTGGTAAAGAAAGAAACGCTACAGACACATGCAACGCTGCAGAGAGTTGGGTGTGGACTTGTGACTTGTCAGCCTCCATATTTCCCCCCTTTATATCTCACCTTCCTGTTGGGGTCCTTCTCTACCAGAGGGCGACAGTACACAGGGACGGGAACATTCTTCATGCGGTTATCCTCTTTTTCATTGGTGGTCTAAAAGCAGAGGTAATGAGAGGTCAGGAGACAAGAAAAGTTGTGAATTATTGTCTGGTTCCCTCAGTACATCTCCAATGTTACTGGGCACTGATGAAAACAAAGAACATTCAGTGTTTGTCTATGTACTGTATACATGTACAGTACATACACCGCAGGCAATAAAAGGAAAACTCCACTGATGTCACCGATCTGCGATGTTGTGCTCACTCATCTTAACTTTTGTTTCAGTTTCCTGTATTTTCCCACAAGGCCACTGGACCATCCACAGAGAACTTAGACATAATACGAGAGGATGGAGAGTGTAAAAGAGTGTCATGTCACCTCTGTACAGAATACTGTCTATGATGGATTTATTGCTCCAGTGCATAATGGTTCAAAATGGTGCTTTCAGAAAGAATCCTTCACTGTTTGATCGTGGCACCAAAATGTGATTTTTTTTTGGCAATTAAACTCCATTGTAGCTGCACTTTAAATGTGCTGATGCAATGTAACATCATCAGAGGTAACCACAGGAATGCAAGGTAGCCATCACTGATCATATGTCAATTCATGCTTTATGTTAAAACCACTATGTGGAAGACTTCAACAATTCCTCGCTTTAGAGGCATCTGGTGTTGGTCAGTAGGCTGAGAGCAGCAACACATGCATGACTGCACCAAGTATTTTAGAGTGGATTTTTCCTTTAAGAACATCACCAAAGTCAAAGCAGGACTAAGTAAGTGTTGACGACATCAATGTGTATGTAGGGCAGGTTGAGACAGACAGAGGTTAAAAGTTAAAAGGTTGAAAAAACACTGGCAGTGTTTAGGAGTTTATTTGAGAGATGCAGTCATAAGGTGTGTGTTTGTGTGTGTGTGTGTGTGTGTGTGTGTGTTTGTAAGTGACATTTGTTTGTGTTGTATGAAAGACAGGGATGCTGACTCATACCATGCTTCAAATGAGCAATTTCCCCTCAATTTTCATGCATTTTCAGAGATTGTTTCATGGCAAACTTTGCCGTACTTTAGTTAAAAATTTTGTGGTCATTATGTAGATATGTATTCAGTTATTTGTCTGTCTATCTGCTATCTAGGGGTTAGGGTTTTAGGGAGAAGGTCAAAAGGAGAGGAACCGTAAAGGCGCATGCTGGCACTCTGTCGGTCTCACTTGCCTGTTGTCTCTTCAGCGGGCTGTCCTGAGCGCTGTCCGTCTGACCACCAGTCTGTGGGAGACCAGAGTTAGAGCCACCTGCCTACCAACACACTCTGCCCTCTGGCCTTTGAGCTGCACGACGTCAGCCCCTGATTCTGGCAGTTAAAGTTGAAGCTGCACTTCGATGTTATTAGGTCATGTTTATGCTTGATACCAAAATGGAAAAGACTGAGAGCTTTTACTATTCTTACCGAGACTCGAGATATTTTCCTCATCTTGAATAAATACCATAAAAGGCCAAAACCAGCAATGACTTTATCCAACTAATACAGTTTGTCTGTGCAGACAAAGCCTCATATATCTCCAAGCACCAAATTTGTATTAATCCACAGCTGAAAATAGTTCCAAACAAATGCACTATTTCCTCCAGATAAAGTATTTTTTTGCTTACTGAGCCTTAAAGAAAATCAAACAATATGTTGGAAAGTACTGAGAGACTGAGGACTAACTCATTACTGGTTTTGGTCTTTTCGTGGGTTTTGCCAACAAAGAGAAAAACACAGAACAGCAGCATCCGTATCCTTTAACAGGACTACATAGGAGGTTTCGCAGGATTTTTAAATTGATGAAAATCAACAACTCTTCTTACACATGGTATCTATACTCTGTTAGTAATATATCAAATAAACCAATTTCTATCTGGGAGCTAGTAAATCATTCAAAAATCTTATGTTTTTATTTTGGTGAAACTTGGATGCAAAGGATGCAAACATCTGCTCCTTTAATTTGACCATCACAAGGGGAGTATAGACATGACCCAGCAGGCACAGTCAGAACAATCTTCATGGTTTAATTCTGCTTGCTGGTCCTTACAGCCTGGGCCAAACAAAAACAGCAGGCCGCATTAATCAGCAGTCTGATGGGAGAGCTGACTCACAGTCACTTTCAGCTGTCATATCAATTATTTAATAATGGACCTTGGGAAAGCACTTAGACACTTGGTAAGTAAAAATCTTCTTCTCTGTCTTCTCACGACATAAACAGCAGAAGACAATAAAAGGCCACAGACTCACAGAGAAGAGTTGTTACTTGCTAGGATAATTACAGTCTAAGTATTTACGATTATTTCACAAGGAATTTCACCTCCCTGATCTGTCAGTAACCCAAAAAACTGGTGGGATATTCTCCCCATGTGAACTGAGTTGTCTGTGTCTTTTTGTCGTGTTCAAAAACCACCCCACTTGGTGAAAAACCCCTCCAGGTTTCTCACCATGTGGGGTGGTTTATGTGTGTGTATGTACCTGTTTGAAGCGAGATGGCACACTCCAGCCGCAGGCCTGCATGATGCCATCATCGCGGCGCATGTGCTCGCGGACCTGCCGGTACTGTTCCCGCCGTTGCTCTCGGCGGGCCAGAAGTGCCGAGTCACTGAGGAGAGACGCAACACCGTTACTGGCCAGTCTGGAAGCAACAGGAGGGGAGGGAGGGAAGAGAGAAAAGCGAAGCGTTAGCAGCCTGGCCAGCCAGCAGCAAAAAAGCTAGAAAGATGTGAGAGGATGAAGAGGAGAGGAGGAAAATAAAGCAACAGCAGTAGTTAAACTGAGCTTTATTCTAGCTCAAGCCAAGCAACTGTTGTATCACACTAAACACAGGAGAAGATTTTTAGTACTTTTGGCATTAGTGCAAGAAAGAAGTAATAAAACATACAGTTTGTGTTGTACATGTGTGTTGTATTCATGTATGTTTGTGAGAGAGATCTTAAAAGACAAGAATGGGACAATACAAGAATTAACTTTCTCAGTTCAATCACAAGTAAGTGTGTCATGATGTTAGAGGTCACGTTCACTCTTATCACCTAAAATTAAACATTTTAATGTGCAGAAATGAATTCAGTGAAATAAATTTTCAAGCTCACGGCCCTGGATTCATGTGCATTGATGCATTTGCTATATTTTCCCTTTTGTGTATGAAGAGATTTGTCTGAATGGAATATGAAGGCAAAAACAACCAGCCACATACATGTGTGTACATGTGTATGTCGAATGCTCGAGAACCTGCTGGAGGCTTTCTGCTCTGTAAAGCTGCCACAAGCGAGCAAGCAACCAGGCGTTCAGACCAAAGCAGAGTGAGAAGCAGATTTTTTTTTTTGTGTAAAGTAAGTTTAGTTAAGACGTGTAGCTGGTTGCTGCTCACTCTTCAGGGAAGAACTCCAATGTGCGGTTGGAGGTGGAGATCTGACACATGGTGTGGCTGCGTCGCTGAGAGAAACCAGCGGGCGAGGGAGACTTGTAGTGGATGTTGACGCTGTGGTACGACCGCTTGACAGGCGGAGGGCTGGACGATGAGCTGAAGAGACGTGCAAAGCTGATGGAGAGAGACAGAAAGATGTTTCATTTTGGACGGTTTTGTTTTACCAAATCATTTATTTATGGTATTTCTCTTTGTGCTTCAGTAAATAGCTTTAATAAAACCAGAATCTCACAACTGCCAGATGGTCGACTTCTTTTTCTCTTGGATTGGAGGACTCTCCCGGGACGCCCTGAGAGGAACCAGAGGTGTGAGTCAAATAGAGGAGAACCAGTACAAACCACAGGTGAGTGTTTTTCTTTTGTGGTTCAGTACACGTTCATGAATTTTGTCACTGTATCAGACATAGCAAAGACAAATTGATTCTAAATAAATAAAGTGGTTAGGTGCAAAATTAAGTGTCTAAGAAAACAAAACAATTTTAGTATAAAGCAGCATCTTTCTTTTCTTGTACCTGATCATTTCCGTCCACCGTACGGCCTCCTGCAGCTCCATCAGTCTCTCTTTGTACTGATTCCTCTCCATCAGCACACGCGCCATCTCCACTCGCGTGAAGCGCCGCCGCTGTGTCATCGTCATGTCGCCATCCTGCATGGGTGATGAAAACTGGGAACATGAGAGCACAGTGCCATTTCTTAAAATGATGCCACGTCTGGAAATATACATTAAGATATAGACATTTGCAGCAGGAAACTAGCTATGCCAACTCTCTCCAGTTGAGGAAATACATTGAATCTGTAAAATAAGTAGGGATATCTCCAAAACCCATGCCCGACTTTACTCACATCATCACCTCCTTCATCCTTGGAGTCTCGAGACGCAAAGAGAGCCTCTGCTCTTAACCTGTGACACAAAAGCAAAAACTGTTACAGGGAAGGAGTCGATGGTTCTGAGAGTCATTGGGAGACATAGTGGGACAACTTTGGGACTTAGGTCTTTGTGGACAAAACTTCTGAAGCTGCTGTGGGCTGAATTTGACCTGACACAACACAACACGATGCCACATGGGGTTGTTGGATACCAAATGGGCAGTTTTCCTTTAAAATACACACCAGGTGTAATTCAAACAGGTTGTTCACATGCCGACATCTTTAATTTTTTTTTCTTTCTCAGAAACGTACAGGATAAGATTCTGAGCTCAAACAGCGAGTTTTAAAAATGATTTCTGCACCTTTTACATAACGTCCTTTATTGAAAGTTTGAAAATGCTGGAAAAGGTCAAACTATTAGTAAGTCTGTGTTTCATTAACCATTTCACCAGTTGGATTTGTGCTGGTTGGTTTAACTGTTGCATTGTCTCTCTGAAAATGAGTTTTTGTCTATGTTCCTGCCCATCTTAGCCAGGTCTCTCTCGGAAAGGAGATTCTTCAAGTCAGTTCTCCACAAGTCAAAAAAACAAAACAAACTGACCCACAGAAAATACACCAAGAAATAAGCATAACATCCTGAGAAAACCTTGGCAAGTGTTGGAACTAAGCGTGCAGTCTCAGTCTGTCTGGTATTCAAGTACAATATCAACCCTCTTGATATATAGTATTGAGCTGTTTCTCTCCATCTTCCATCCACCCCAAACAAAATTTACTGCCATCCATTTCCCCCTCAGAGTCTCATACTTTAAACTGCCTCTTGGTATCCACCAAGTGTATCTAAGGCACTTGAAGATTTATTGGGTGCTATAAAAATGTTGTTGTGCCTCTGGAAGTGTGTTGAGATGAGTTTTACAATTTCCAGCTTAGCACTTCATAGCAGTGGATGTTGTACCACATCAGCTTTAACTGGGGGTAAAATGCAATCTGGCCCTATGTAAACAACTTCCTTTGTAAACACAAATAAGCTGCTGCAGTGAAATATGCATCTACTATGAAATCTTTTGCTCAGATGTAGTAAATACTCACCTTTTTCCAGGTAAACATGGCTGAAAAACATTAAACTGAGCTGAACTGGTGAAAAGCAAATCTACAGTATCACCAGAGATGAGGAAGATGAGGAAGGAAAGTAAGGAAAAGCTCCTAAATGATTTATTCTTCTTTCCAGAGAAGTTTCATATTAGAGGAGAACACCCAGTTTCAGGTTTGTCCTCAGTATCATTGTGTCTGAACTAAAAGATCAATACATGATATCTGAGGATTTTGAAATAAACTGGAAACTATCTATGAAACAAAATAACTGAGACATATGGTCCGCTGGTTCTTGTGCTTTGAAGCATCACTAGCAAGAGACTATCATGTTACTGTGTTCGTTGCTAAGCCGTATTGGTTAGGTAGTCATGTAGGTTCACTAAGGTGTGGGTTACAGGTCAAGAGCTGAGGTCTTTATGTTCAGGGATAAAAAACCATTGACCTTCTTCTATTCCTACTGCTGACAACTCTGGGCAGAAATTTACAGGAACATGTTGTTTTCTTCCAAAACATCTCATGTTATTTAAATAAAATAATTTGTTATTCTTACCTCTTGAGTTCTTCTTCCAGCTCCTTGACTTTGGCGTCCACCTTGTTCTTGGACTGCCTCACAGCCTCCAGCTCCTCCCTGAGCACCTCCTGTTCCCCCGACAGCTCGTCCACTTTGGCAATAAGGTCATTTTTCACAATGTTGAGAGCGTTTCTGTCAAGAGAAGAGCAGAAAGAGGAAAGTGAGATATCAAAACCAGCTCCAGGAAACTACAAGTTGGGATGTCGATGTCCACACACTCCTTTTGCTGTGAGAGGTGTGACTCTACGGAAATGTTACACCTTTGGATGAAAGGCAAAAGGTTTATAGGGACAAATAGAAATACTGACACACACACTCATCCTTTGCTGTGTCTCTTACTTGGTCTCTAAGAGCTGTTTGTTCTCAGTCAGCAGGTTCTCCACCTCCTTGCCCATCCCTGAAACAGTCAGTCACATCTCTGTTACTCATCATTAAATATTATACACAACATCCACAAATCAATCAATCCAATCACCTACAAGCAAAATGCATTTCCCAGAGTTTCCGCCTTTCAGATCAACCGGCTTTGTGACAAATGACAAAAGTTTTGTAAACAAAGAAAAGGTTTAATAATTCAATGACATGATTATTAATGGACAGACTATTTATTTGAGCTGTCGTGTTAACAAGCAGGTTAAGTGAGTTTAACAAAGGACGGCACCTTGTTAAATATTGGAAGAATATTGAGTAAACACTAAATAAACAGTCAACTTCTCTTTTTTCTCGAGAGAGACAGAGAAGTCCTCGAGGGTCTTTACCTGCAACAACATCTGCTACAGCATCACTGGGAAAACTCCATTGCTCAGAACATTTTTTTACATCAACATATAACATGTTACTTGAGGGAAATTATCCAGCTCCACAAGTGCACATATATTCAGAATTCAGGGTTGATCCATTAACCACCACGGTGTTAATCTGATGCTCAACCTATTCATTTTGTTTTTAAATCTTAATGATCTAAATTATTGCCAGAAATTAACTGAATGTTTTACATGGAAGCAGCAAGCACTGTGCAACATAAGCCAAGCACACAAACTATAAGTAGAAGTTTCAACACAGAACATTTTGGACATGAGAACATGTCGAAAACAAACAAAACAAAAAGCAAAGAGGTTCTTAGATACCAAGGGGGTAAATGGTTGAGGTAAATGTCTCCTATCCATATCATTGACTGTGCAGCCTTTGATGTACAAATATATATTTCTGACACATTCTTTTTCTGCAATGTAACCCTCATCTTATGACGGCAGGTGTTGACTATAGTTACTGAACTTAAATCTTATTGGAATAAACAACCACTTTATCGAAGCCAACTGATGATCTGGTGTTCACCACACATCCTGTTTTTCTTCTAATACAAAACAGTCACTCTTTTCTGTCTTGATTCAGCATCTTCACCGCCTCTTTACCATTAGATTATTCTCCAGTTGTGTTTTCTTTCCAAGCTAAAGGGCGTTTTTATTTTAAGGTTCTACTCAGTGTCACCACTACTGGCAAAGCATTTCCTACAACGCCCTTCACAGGAAATCTTAATTGAGTTTTATTCCTTTTGGTTATGTGAGATGCAAAGGTGGCACAAAATGTAAATATAAAGCCACACAAAAAAAGGACAAAGAAAGAAGCAACCAGAGGGATGTGAAAGCTAGAGGCCAGGGAATGACATAACAAGCAAATGTGACCATGAGCACAGGCAAGGGGGTGCCTTACCGAAGAAATCATCACGGACTGGAGGCAAAAGAAGAAAAAGGGAAAGGAGGAAGGGAAGAGAAGGAAAGAGGAAAAAGTGACAGATCAGAGAAGATGATGAGGAAGAAGAGACGGGAAGGGAAGAGAGAAGAGAGAGGATGCTGATAAGCATTTATAAATCTGGATTTGAGGAATAGCAGCAGGGCTAAAGGACTAGAAATAGACGTTAAGGAGGGAGCATGTTTCTGCGGCACTAAATATGATTTATTCAAATATCAGATGTATTGTAAAGTCCCAGTGTTTTTAAGAGCAAACTGCCTCTATGAAATGATGTATTTCCTATTTGAACATACGACGCTACACTACGACATTTCTAAACCAATGAAACATGGTGCAGGAAGCGGAGAGCAGTGTTTATTTAATGAGAGGAACGATTTAGAAAAATCTTTCATAATACAATGGGTGGAAAATCTAAGGTACGCATACTGATAGAACGTGTGGTAATCACTAAAGATTACAATAACTTCACTGTGACTTTAAAGGAATAAGAAAAACAGTTTTGGGCATTTACTGTATCTGCATTTTCAATCGCTTGATCAGGCAATAAATCAATAATGATATATTAATACTTAAAACTATAGCAATGTGCCTTTGAATGATTTGTATACACTGATTAATGTCTTCTCTTGTTTGTAGAGTTTGGAGAGGAGTCAAGAGAGTAAAAAAAAAAAAGATACCAACCAATACATGTTCAGATACACACCTGAGAACTCGCCTATGGGTGTCACCAGCAGAAGCACATAAAAGGGGGAAAAAAAGAAATGGGTGAGAGGTTAACAGATGGACAAGAAGACGGGTCAAACCTCCCTTCCTATTGCTGCTACATAAAAATTCAAGAAGAGGTAAATCAAAACCCAAAGGAACCCAAATCCTGATAACAGAAATGAATATAAACAAAATGTATGAGCTCAAAACAGAGGGTTTCAATAGATATAAAAGATAAATAATTACTGCAAAGGTGAAATAAACTGTAATGAATATCTGATAAATAGAATAAGAAATTCTACTTTTACAAATAAATATCTGTTTAAGCTCAAAACATTTGAAATAGGCTTGAGTTAAACGTGCCTGTGCCCCGTAAAAATGGAGGAAAAACAAACAAACAAATAAATTAGAACGACAAATAAATAATAAAAGTAACATTGTATGGATGGGCATTTGGGGTTTAGGGATTGTATATTTTTTCAGGATGACTGTGCAGTGACGCAGAGATGAGCTGTTGGCATGGAGTGTATTCCAGCCTCGGCCATGCAAGGTAAAAAGTCAGAGTCAGTGCAGTGTCACATTCACACAGCCTCACATGGAGCTGCTGCCCTGCAGTGACCTAAAGCAAAAACAAATGCTGGCTTTGTGCAATGCACTCATGCATTTGCCCTTATTTCCCTTTGTTTGGGTCTATACTTATTTAGTACTTACATATTGGCATCTTAGCATACAGTACAAGTCTCAGATGCACTTTCACCAGCTCAAGGCTCACCTCACAGAGGCAGCGCTTTTATTCTCAAGCATTTCCTTTGAAGTGAAAAACTTACCGCTGCATAAAGGAGAAGGATATCACTAAGCTGTGACCAGCAAAGTGATTTCATGGCACAACTTGTTTCAACTTTACAGCCATGATGTACAGCTCTCGGATATTTACCAATGATCCTATGAAACCAGCAAAAAATATTGCAGCCAAAGTCCTGTTCATACCTAGCAGCTCGGCGCCTGCATCTACATCTCCAATGATGTCCGACTTAGCGTCTTTGATCTCGTGATAGAGAGAGTCAGTGTTGATGCCGAAGGCCTCATTCACGATGCCCTGGGAGGGGCTGAAATACACATAAATTACAATGTCATTAAAAAGTAGGAGTGGAATCTATTTCTATTCAATTTAATTAAAACATAACACTTCTTTATGGCAGCACTGCAGGAGTAATACATTTATCTGTTAAAGGCTGGCAACCTCAGCTGTTGTGATTTTTATATTTCACCTTTAGTTTCAAGAGTCTTCTATGGTCTGAGAAACAGTTACGGGCCAGGTTTTGATGGGTAAACTAAAAAAGAAGGACCATAACCATGTTCTTGAACGTTTGACTCTTAACTGATGACAAATGTGCACTAAGAGTTGCACACAACAAAACCATAAGATTTTTCCTAGTTTCAAAAAATCTTGGAGATACAGGATTTTCCGTAAACACTGTTGATATGTGCTGTGCATGTGATGCAGCCACAACGTAGCTGTACCTGTTTCCTCCTCCGTACACACGGGGGTCTACACACATGTCCAGCTCAGGAGTAGAATCAATGATCTCCTGAAACTCAGACCACTCATCGCTGCTTCCCATGCCTGGACAAATATGACAGAAACACATCAGAATTACAGCTGCTCTTTAGAAAACTATAAACATCTGGATGATGTTTCTGTTGCACTGAACAAGTCATCATCTCAGATGAAAGCTTTGACCTGAGGATGTATTTGGCGACATCCTCTTACCGATGCTAACATTCCTGGTTTCCTGGGAAACTTGCACCTCCATATTCCGGCTGAGCCGCTTGGTACTTTTCCTGTGGTTCACAGGCTGCATCACTTCAAACTCGGATTGTGGGAGGAAGCCCTCGTTGATAGGGGTGACGGTGGCGGAGGGGACGGAGGAGGTGGGTGTGTTGGACTTGCTTCCTGTGCTGCTGGGTGTGGCCGCCACTGAGTCAGACTCTGATCCATCCTCCTTGGTGCACAGCAGTGGCATGGAACAATGACATGGGAGCAAGACACAGACAATATTATATGAGCTTCATATGGTGAAGGTAGGAACCTGTAACACCTGCATGACTCATTTTATATCTAGCAAGTGGTGCTACTGGTGTTATGAGTTTACTGCTTGACTTAACTTTCTTGTGAGCAGCTCCATGTTTTGTAGGACAGTTTCCTTTAGTTTCTGTAGCTTTCACTTTGTCATTATGAATGTAACAACAGATATTATTATATTATATTATATTTAAAGCTTGTCCAGCATCTTAAGTTATGGCAGTTAGAATATTTTCACTACAAATCAAAACTTCAACTAGGGCTATCTAAATCCTTAAATGTATATTTTAACCTGTAATTATGCTCTTGGGATGATCTCAAAGCTAAATACCAGGTGGAGCCACAACACCACAACAAGAAAGCAACAATGTCCTTAGCTGTACGTTGGCTGTACCCTCACATGTAAAGCCCCATATGCCATCAAATTGCGTGAGTAGCAAAGTTTAAAAAGAAAAAAGAAAAAAAGAAACACTTGGAAACACAGGCTTAAACTTAATGCGTGATTCTGAACTAAAACACCAGGACATGTAGCAGAAGCTTCACGATCACACAGTAAAATAATCACAAGAAAACTCCATGAAGAAAATATACAGACTCCCCAGCTTGCTTGAGTCAACACATACACCTGACAAATATGACTTTAAAGGGAAGATTTCCAACTGATGTGAATAAAATAGTTTGACACAAGCAGGCGTGGGAGGGGAGGAGGTCCATGTGGGTGTGGCTAGCAGGATGGGCTGCAGTAAGGCTGGCCCCTCCCCCTTCCACTCCCCAGGCAGCGGTTGTGGTCGCAGAGGAGGACATGGCCGCCGTCTCTCCCACCTGATAGGCGGAGCTGAAGGTAGACTGGCTGAGCTCGCTGACCTGCCAGATGTCTTTCCCGGGCATCATCCTAGCCCCCCCGAGACCCCCACGTACCATGACCTCGCCGCTGGGGTACAGGCTCAACGATGGCGGGCGCTCCGCTTTGCTGCTGGCAGAGGAGACACAGAGAGGTGGAGACTAATGTTAGTTAGTTATTCATGTCTTAGCTGGAGCTTATCCTGCATCATGCATGCATTAGGTGCAAGGAACAAAAAAATAATCTGATGGGTCATTACAGGGTTAAAACAAATCACATAAACTCTCATTGATAACTTTCGGATTATACTATACTATATTGGGAAGTAGGCTTATTGACTTTATTGTTGAGAGTTAGATGAGAAGATTGATACCACTCTCACTAGACAAAATATTTCACAGTTAATCGCCTACATATTTAGTGTACAGACATGAGAGATGTATCAATCTTCTCATCTAACTCTAAGCAAAAGAGAGAATAAATGTACTTAAAGGGAATGTTTCTGAACTGTTTGGAGAAAACCACACAGAAACAGCTAATTCCTGCAATCATTCATATTTCATTAATATTCATTAAAAATAAGTAATATGGAAATGTATAGAGCAAGACAGGAATGGACATTTTTGGGGCTAAAAATAGCTCATTCACAAGCCCTGCGGTGAGAAGCAGGAAGGGCTCTGAGGGCATGCATTTGCCTAATGAGCTTTATTTACTATACCTTTTATTTACTAAGCAAGACATACGGGTAGTTTGTGGAAAACCTAACACGGACATGTATTGTATAGAATTCCACAACTATAGGATCTAATATAAGTTTTAAGTTATTCCTAAAATGTGCTGTACAGGTCTCAGTTCCTTGTATGACTGATAAACTACATGCAGTTTCTGGTTGTATGATGTCTGAACAAAACTGCTACTCAAAAGATGAGACATGCACAGCTCAGACTGCTACTGTTTCTGTGTGTCCATTTCATCTTTGATGATGCATATCCATATAATTACTTCCTCTTTGTATAATATTAATGTCTTCCTTAGACATAGACAAGCAGGACAGGCCAACAGGCAGACAGACACACAGATGAACTGACCAGCAGACACAAGCACATGAGGGAGAAAGAGGAGAAGGTAGATAGAGAAAAAGTGCAAAATATGGATTGCATTGCTTAACATGACCTTTGAACCATTCCTTATTTCATAAATCGTTATCAGAATGCAACTTTACTGATGCACTCACAATAATAAATATCTGGACCAAGCATCAACAACTAATACAGCAAACACATAAAGGAGCACGTCTTCATACAAGGGGTTGAGGCATGGCAGAAGTGCAATGGGGCATCAGCACCTCCTTGTCTAATTTTAAGTCCAAGCAGGTCGGTTTAGATGAAAAGGAGGTAGGGCAGTTGTGGGACCATGTTGGATTTACCTTTTCCTCCATGTGTGGCGTTGACTGCGCAAACAGCAGCACAGAGAGCAAGCCAGCAAGACAGACAGACAGACAGACACTGATTAGAGAAAGACAGGTGACAGGAACATGCAGTGACACATGAAACCACACAAACACACACCCACACCTTCACAATTCCACAGAAGATTGTTCTTCGTCTTCATCTCATTCATCAGCAGTTTACTAGTAGAGGTTTAAGAGCAGGAGTTCTTCCTCTTGTCTCAATAACTGATACATTATGTAACCCCCCCCCCCACGCACGCACACACACACACACACACACACACACACACACCTCACTAGCCTCACTCAGGCAGTTGATAAAGATTTGTAGGATTAGGATGCTTTTCATTTGACATGTAGCTGAATTAAGATATAGGATACTGTATGAACATGTTGCAGGAAGTGACTAATCTGCGATTCAGCTACAGAAGCTGCACCAGATGTCCCCCTCCTTGTCTTGTTTCATGTTCATAAATATTCAGGACTCAGGGGTTTGCCAAATGCTGAACAGTACAAGCTGGCAAATAAACACCTAACTTTCCTTTTTTTTTTTTTATTGTTTCCTACAAGGCTCATAATGGCTGCCATGTTTCTTTTTGCATTTTCTCTCCTCTCTATCAGTGGGATGCACCAGCTGCTCGTCGTGGCTCTTGACAAACAAATGCCAGCGTCAATACAATGAGCATGTTGACACATGAAAAGCCTGATACACTCAGAACAAAACATGAAACATCAGCGACAAGACGATGGGTGAAAGTTACAATTCAAATTTACACAAAGACATATGCAGGAATTTTAAACACCCTCACAAACAAACACATAAAACCACTTACGTTCGTCCACAGCCGGTGCCTTCTGATTGGCTGTTGCTGCCTGCCTGCTGCATTTTGGACCGCTCTATGTGTTCAACGTATGTCTGAATCATCTGTGATCCACGACAACAACGAAGAGAAAAGATGTGAGAAAAGACAAGAAAGAGGACAGTGACATTAGGGACGAGAAGCCATGAAAGATATCACAGATCGGTGAGTAAACAAGTTGTATTTGAAAGGATTACAATGATTCAATAACAAAATCTATAATCTACTACATGTTGGATTAATCCAAAATATTTGTGAACCAAAAGGACAAGCAGAGCACAAAGGACAATACTGGGACTTTTGAGATTGCTGTTTATTTACTACAAATCATATGAGACTTATTTTAACACTGACCCTTTTTTTATACATACTTTTTTTTTAGGCAGCCATCGACTTCCTTAATTTTCATTATGGTTTGAAAACATTTTGCAGGGACTTGCTTGTGTTGGTAATCCATCACAATGACAACTGAAAGTCTGCTTTTAGTTGAGTTACATTGGAAAGCAGAAAAAAAGACGTAGGCCTATAATACACTTTGGCATAGTTTCAAACTGTTGTAATATTTGATTATGATAATATTGACAGTATTTTAATTACCATTTATTTGACTATAACAGGTATGTATGTTTGGTGTGTCTAGATTTTGATATGTGAAGAGTATGAAGTTGTTGGGCTGAGTGTTTTCTCTCACCTCAGTGTGGCGCTGGTGAAGAGCGTTATATTCTTTCTTCATGTCTGATTCTCGCTCCTCCAACCGAGTGACTGAGAGACAGACAGACAACAGTTTAACAGCACGACCAGTTCACTTTAATATTTGATCCAAAAGTCTAAAAATATGAAATCCTCCAATTGTATGTCTACTTCCTTTTCCATCCTCCCCATAGAACTACAATCAGCTTTAATGTTACACACACACACACACACATATATATATATATATATATATATACTGCAGAGCTATTAATTGAAAAAACTCACTACAGGTTTTGGGTCTCAGTAGCCAGATTTGCTACTTGTGCAGTATATTACAGTACATGGAGTGTCCACTCACTCTGGTCAGAATAGTTCTTTGTCTTGAGCTCCAGTTGTTTCCCCTGCAGCTCCAGAAACTCCACCTGTATCTGCAGGTCCTTCTTCTCAGCTTCCAGCGCATCTTCAAATTCAATGAATTTCTGATGGAAGACACATGAGAAAAAATTAGGCCTTCACACGGCTGCACAATATACTGTGGTGAAAATGCTTGAGGCCACTGCATTCAACTGTATTTCAAATGTAAAAAACATTATATATATACAAAATTAATGATATTATTCATAGCAGCTACACTGAGCAATCACCTTTCAGGACAATTGGCTGCTGTGTGGTCATATCAACCGACGGTATTTGGGTGAGAGTAATGCACTCTTTAAAGCTTTCTCACTCACAGAAAGGTTGGAGTTAGTTAACAGCTCTATAAAATACCTGTCTGACAGTGTTCACTCTGTAGTTGAGCAGCCAGAGGAGGCAAACACAGAGCAGCCTACTTCCCTTTCACATTTCTTTTGTAAAGCTGTTCACAATGACAACCTTTTTGCAGTGCAGCAAGTCTAAAAAGTCTTAATACTGTAATCCTCTGACTGCAGCAGGATCATGGAACCGGGAATATGCTGCACATATGCACAAAATGCAAATGCTACAATATGATGACTTCTGCAAATACAACAACTAACATAGACATCTAAAGTCACTGAAAAACTGTGTACAACAACAATCCCATGAGCACTGTTTGGCATATTATGCAGAGAGGATTTTAGCAGGGAAATCTTCACATCTGAGCAGCAGCTGAAATATCACAAAAATGTGACTCTCTTTTCTCAATAATTTAACAAGACTAGTTTCTTTAAATGTGACTCTAAACTAGTGGGCAGCCTTTATACTGTTGTTTTTGCACGTTTACATCCTGTGTAATACCTGAAAACCAAGTTTATATATTAAAGAAATAATCACACTTTTCCATAGGACAGTATGTTTGTTATCTAGTGCTAAATATTTTAGCTATACACCCAATGACAAAAAAGGATGTCTTTTTGACTAAACTATATATAATAATAATAATAATAATAATATATATATATATATATATATATATAGGATCTAAAAACAAATCACAGTATGTTGTACAGTAGCAGACCACAGCTTCACAAAATAATATCCCTCATCCTCTCCCCTACGACCGGGAACACGTCCTACAGTTATGCCCTTCAAGTCCACGCCTTAATCCACTGCCTTTACCTGCATCAGACACCTAACCTCTCCAATCTCAGTATTTGCTTTTAAAATGCAGTGCTGAGGAGGAACAGTGACCAGCAGAGGTGCAATGTACAGGTTAAAAAACAGAAAGGACATTTGATTTGTGTAAACAACAATTGCACAGCTAAAATGGCGTACACAGATTTATGAGCGGGAATATTGTGTTATTCTGTGCAGTATGAATAATTCATAGAGTAGCCTTGTGATGACTGACTGGTGCTAATGTGCTTTCTGTAGCGTTGACTGAGATGTTGTCACACTTGCAGCTACTTACACTGTTTACTACCTGAAGACAGTGTGGACTGACAACAGCATGAAAATAATGAAATGCAGTACAATATAAAGTTGAAGCTGAAGCTGATATGCTATGTCAATTTTCATGTTAACTGTCAAAAGCGAACCGCATCAAGAGAGAAGGTGATTACAGATAAAGCAGAGGCAGAGGTATGATCAGTCTTTTAACTGTCATCACACTTTGAGAAGTGTGAAACCAGCACAAATGGTGATAGAAAGTCATGGGATAATTCCTCCAGAATAAAAAAAGAAAACTGCTGCAACAAAGATGCTACAAAATGGTTGAGTTTGTTAACCTCACTTTAATATCTGTAACACTGGAGATGTTGTTAAGTCTTCATGAGCAGAGAGGGAGCTGTTGGCTTTGTTTACCATCAGCTGGGGCCTAGTAACATTGTAATCTGAGACACTTTTTGGTCGTCACTCTCCGTGTCTTGCGAGAGGGTGTGTTATTGTTTTCCTCTAGCTCTGAGATTCTCTCTCTCTCTCTCTCTCTCTCTCTCTCTCTCTCTCTCTCTCACACCCTGCTCATTCTTCTCATTAGACTTCCTCTCTGTCTGATCTGGCCTGTGCATTTACTTGCTCATACTCTGGCTTTATAAGACCCCAGTCTATTTCTCTCCCTCTGCTTCTGTTGTGCTGCGTCTGCTCCTCATAAGCACAAATCAGGTTACAGTGCCAGGCTCCCTCACTGTGCTCTGTGTACTATTGATTTCCTATGATTCCCCACCCCTCGCACGTCGTCCCATCCCCCATTGTAACCCTCTCACAGTCAGAAAAAAACTGTCTCTCTGTTATTTGTTGCATTGAAATTTGTCACCTAATCTGTGCAAAGATGTGAATCAATTTCTCTTGCAAGCTGCAAACCTTTCATGGAAATGAATCCTGCCGAAGGAAACCAAGGAGTGCTCCAACTGAATTGGTTGACATACTACTTATATAAAGCTTAAAATCTAGGTGGTATGGGACCAATATAAAACATAGATTTTGCTGCTAAATCCTTATAAAAACTACTAAGCAAGAAGCTTTACCACCAACTGCCTCAGTTAAATGTTTGGCAGGCAGCAGTAGAAAATAGTACTGGTAGCTGCTCTGTGCCAATGTACCTGTAAACTCACCAAAACCTTCCCTGGATACAGAAAGTAAATCGGTAATCAGGCCTGACTGATATTACAAGGTTGGCCACCGCGCTAAATCCAATACTTTTCTCCTTAACCGAGACACAAAAGAAGAGTGATTCTTACTCCTGAGGGCATGTGATGTCATCGTCAATTATGTCATTGTGATTTTATTTTCGGTTTTCTCTTGACTAGCAAGTACTGTTATGATTACTTTCAGTTTCACTATCACCAGCACCACTAAGAACAATAAAACTTGTGTGGACCTGTTGGCATCCATCAAGTGAAACAATGGCTCCAGTTGGGTGAGCAGCTACAGTTACCTGCACTGCCTGTTGGTTTTCAAGCTTACTCACCATTTTGTTATGATAAAGGATTTTTTTCATTGTGAAATAAAAAGAGGCTTAAATATGCTAACACTGAAATATTAATGTGAACCAGGGAGTGCTGTCTTAATTAACAGCTTAAAGGGAAAACAAATTAGATAACTGACATAGGGAGAAAACACAGCGGGGAGAACAGATGATGAAACAGGCTAAAAGCTGAGCTAAGCTGATACTACCAGAGCTGCCAGTGATATGCTGAGGCCTCTTTGGATGGGGAGGAGGATTAAAGTTGCTTTATGATGCCTGCTGGATCCCACGGCTGCTGTGACACCGGTCAGTGAAAGACAGAGAGGGGGGAAAAAAAGATTTGCTGGAGGTGGAGTTTAGCCGGTAATGTAATAGCTCCATATTAATTTCCACTTTTGTTGTTTGTGTCCCTGTTCTTGCTGTGTTTTCAAATGTAAACGCCCACTGAATGTTGTGCTTAATACACCATTCATGTGTTTCAAAGCTTGGCTGTCTGTCCCTTTATCACCATACTGTATACTTTATGTACAGATATTATGCCCTTGCTTTGTGTTTGCATACTGTGTGCATATGGATTTGCATGAGCTCAGGTCTAATGAAACTAATTTCTGTACAGTAACATTGGTATTAGCAGTTGTAGTTGTAATAACAACGGCAGTAGTACTAGTAGGAGAAGTAGTTGTGACATAAACACCTGCAATCGTAGAAACTGAGGTAGGTTGAGCAATATTATAGCGGTATTAACAGACCTAGCAGTAGTATTAGCAGCAGCAGTAGTAGTAGTAGTAGCAGTTATTCAAACTGTCATGTTCTCATTCATATAGCAGTCTGTTGTCAAGCAGAATTATGAGTGATTTTATGAAACATTTTGCAGAACTTTATACTTTTTCTGAGCTATATTTTAGACTTTGTAATTGCTCCACTGCTTCTCTTAGACACCTGAGGTTACTTGATGAGTAAAAACTCAAAAAATAAAATATTTATTAATGTTATTTAAATCTTCAATATTGTACTAAATTTTTCATGATCATTTACTTATTAAAGTTGATGTATTTTTACTTTAAGTAAAAACACAGTACTTCAGAGGTAGCTTACATTTCAGACAGTTTTAGTATAATAACGGAATCATGTTTCTTAATTTTATCATTGGGCTACAGTTGTTCTTTGCACAGCTTGACACGGCAGAGGACACTGTCAGCAGTGTCAGCGTTGCATTGATACTAAATATAAGCTCAACAATCTCATGTCACAGGCCTAAACATGAGTCACATGTCTGATGAAACCTCTCAGTTCAGTCAGGGCACCGTGACCATCGAGGAGGCAGCAGGAAGCTGGCTGTGATCATGCGGGCAGAGGCCCAAACAGAGCCGGGGGTTACCTACCTCCTCCGCCTGCTTGCGCAGCGCTTTCTCCCTTTCGTACTGGGTGATGAGCTGCTCGTTGTCCTCCTTCAGCAGCTCCAGCTCCACTTCGTGCTCCTGGTTCTCTGTCAACACCGCGTCCAGGTTCTCCAGGACGTTCACCACGAGCGGCATCAGCTCCTTCACCACCTCCTCGTCATAGCTGCGGATCAGCCGCTCGAACTCCCGGTAAATGCTGTTGGCCAGGCCCGACACCCGCTCCGACATGACGGAGCCGGAGCCGTAGTCGTCCTGGTAAACCACCTCGTCTATCTGCAGCTCCATCATCTTGGCAGC
Source organism: Seriola lalandi dorsalis (assembly GCF_002814215.2). Taxonomy (NCBI): domain Eukaryota; kingdom Metazoa; phylum Chordata; class Actinopteri; order Carangiformes; family Carangidae; genus Seriola; species Seriola lalandi. The sequence goes on from NW_019520499.1 coordinate 33,739, forward strand.
TGGAGCCGGCGTCTGTTTTCCAGATGAGGAGGCTGCGCTCAACAGTTTTTCAGGCCTTTAAGGCGAGACTGTCACAGGGTTTGGATCCACTCAGCGCAAAGAGAAGGGGGGCATTCAATCACAGTCTTTCCTCAAATAAAAAAACACTTATGCCATTTTGCAGCAGCACAGATTTACTGGACGAAGACTGGCTGTTGTGTGCGCGTAACCTTGAGCTCGGTACTGAAAATACTGGCTTTAATATTTTGATGTAAAGAGGGCCCCCTCCTCCTCCACCACCAGCCCGTTGTATCGCCTCCAGACGCGGCCCAGCTATTTCTCTCCTCCCGCACAGAGCATCTGATCCGGGGAGCAGTGGATGTGGAGTGGGCCAGCCTGTGGATCGGCCCTCGTTGAGTCCATGCCGAGGAACGAAATGCCTTCGTCGATGATATTGCACCTGCCCCTCAGCAGCCGCAGCAATGGACCCTAGCCATTACTGGCAGGGAAAATAAATACATTAATAAATATGTAAATAAATAATCTACCGCTCCTGATCTCCGCCGACGCCCGATCCGCCACTATAATATCGTTTCTTCCATATTTGATCCCCTTCCAGCGGGCTGCCGATGCTGCTGGCCAGGCTCGGGCGTTGATGGTGATGTCTCCCTATGGGAGAGGCTCTCCCTGCTGTTCAGATGGAGGAGCCAGCTGACCGACTCTGGCTGACGTCACACCGTCTGCATTGAGCAAGCGGATCACTGGTGAAGTCAGACACCAGAAGTCCGCTCCAAGATTTCAAAATAAAGCTACAAATCAGAATTACAATAATGCTAAATAATGTTAGGCCACATGCTCAGCTTTTAGTTGATGCCAAAATATCACCTTCCTTTTAAAAACTGAGGGTGAGTAATGTGGGCATTTTCCAGGCAGGGACGGTGAAAGAAAAACAATGCTATTGGTTGAATTATGGGAAATGTAGGATTTACCATTTCTGATGCATAACCCACACTAGGGACTACAGTTAAGGTTATTTCAGCTTCTGCTGCTTAAGTTTCTTTTTGGAGTTTGTCTCTGTTCCCCAGCTTAACTGGAGTGCAGTGTTTAATTGCTGGAGTACCCCTTTAACAGGAATAGGTAAAATTATGTTTAAAATAATAATTTTATCTCATCATAAGATTATAAAATAAACACTAGCCTATTCCATTCTTAGTGAGCTCATTATAAAATCTCTGAACCTTATGGACACTAGAAAGAATGTTACCATTAATTTCTTATTTATATTTTCCTAATACATATCAGCCCTCATCATAATCATTGCACATATAAACAAAACAGAATATGTTCCTTACTACCAAACCAAACCAAACAAAAACACCAAACACACCAAACACACCAGAAACTCAACCTCATTATTGAGATACAGTGATACACTGTATCTCACCTGATGTATATAAAACACAAATGAACAGAAATCAAATAAATTTTCATATGCAGCTATAAACTCAATCAAAGTGTTCAGGGCTCAAATATTCTGGCTTCATCATGTTCATATTATATACAATAATTTAACTGTTCATTTATATCTTTTATATATCGTATCTCACTAAATGGTGATATAAATGCCAAATTTCTATAAACAATAATGACGACATGGTCTCGGTATCCTCAGTGGTAGCAAGAGCCCTGTCAGTTTTATTTTGGAAGCCAAAACCGGAAGCTGTAGTTTTTACTTTAACAGTCACTTGACTTAAGTCCGCAGCAGTACTTGATGCTAGAATTTAATAATAATGACAATGCACTCTCCAAAAACGAAATAAAAAGCTTCACAATCCATATGAACATTATCAGTTATTCATGACGAGACTTTATGAAACCTTTACACTCTTTTTGATCATTTTTAAATTACAAGTAAGATCATTTGTAAAGATTTGATGGTCCATTTTCATATACTTCCCACTTCTGTGTTTTTAATAAAATATGACTCATATCCAGGTCTTGCCAACAAAAGCCCAGTCTACTTTAATCTGTATTGTAGATTCTTTTAATGCATATTTCAAGCTTTGTCTAAAGGGACCAGATAGTGAAACTAGCTATGAACATGTTGGTTTGTACCACAAAGGAAACTGAGTCAACATTTCTTCTCGTGAAAAAAGTCATTACATCGTTTGACTATCCCGCGAATACTGACAAAACTACATCTCAGAGGGCAAAATGAATCATCCTGTTAGTCCTGGCGTTAATAATTTCACTTTGAAATTCAGGAATATTAAGATTTTTTTTTTTTTTTTACAGGTTTTAACATTTTTCTCAATCATTATCATCTTGAAATCCTTAAGCATTCAGTCTGTTTATGACTAGGTATTTTCTTCATAAGATGGGGCTGAAATGCTGCATTAACAAACAGCACATGAGGTACTAGCTGTTACCTAATGATAGCTTAGATTAACAGTTGCTTAAGCATACCAGAAGTTCTATATTGAAAAGTGCATTAAGAGATGTAGATGATTTTTTCTGCCTGGATGCAATTGATAATATCGTCAGAAAAGGGACTTACCTCAACATTTTATCCCACAACAGACCCCTGAAGTCATTTGATCCATATGGGAAGGAATTCAGCTCTCCACAGGTCAGATTTGTTCAGATACTTGCAACAAATGCAACTTTTTCTGCAACAGACATGGACAGAGTTGTCCTGGTGAGGATTTGCTTTTGCGTTACATTTATTCACTGCCTTAAAAAAAAATTTTAATGTAAAATTTTTTGCTGATATAAACTGTTGTTCCCTGTATAAAATTGATAACATCCTCAACAGGTAAGAATTTATGCCTGACAATACTAACATAAGAGGGGAAGCTACAGGACAGCATACAATGTATGAAAATCACTTCTGTACAATAAAATAAGAAAAAAGGGAAGGAGTCAAAAGCAGACACCTTTATCTTGAACTGCCTTTCAGTTAGACAAGTGTAGCTTGGGCAATTGTTTGCCATTGAGAGGATTAACTATGGAAACAAAAACTGGTCAATGAAGCATAAAAACCGAATGGAGGGCATACCGCTGCCCTCCTAATGCATCTTAACTACCTCCATATTCAACAATTCTCTCCAACAGAACGGATCAACTAAACATCTTTTACTACCTTTTTTTCTTATGTCAAAAATGTGATGTATTGTGATGAAACCAATGCCTTTTCAAAAGCCTCTCACTGGAGTGTACCTTATACATAGCAGACTGCAGGCCAGAGGTGAACTGATGCAAATGCAAATTTTATCTTCTCAGAATGGTGCTAAATTGACAGAATTCAAAGCAGGTGGTCACAAGTCTCTGGGTTCACATACATACCTGTAACAAGGTCTAAATGACACAGCCTCACATGGTACACCTCCAGCTGCCAATCTGGAAGGGAGACACCAGTATTAATGTACAATATACATAGCAGCAGGCCTGTAAGCTTTCTGCAGCAACCATTTAACTGAATTAAAACTATTCAAGTAAGAAAAAATTAAATCTACCACATTGAACCAGATGTCCTGTTGGTATTGTTTCACCAGCATACAGCTACAGTTGTCCTTCTTGTTTCCGTCGATAGGTGGCAGTGAAATACTAACAATAATTACATTTCACACCATTCATCAGTTTTCTTCAGAGGCTTACAGCGGAAGGTGGGTGGTCCTTGGAAACCAAGAAGCAGATTGAGGTTTAGGCCTGTGGCTGGTTGTTACACCAACATGTGGATGAACCAGACTGAAACATTCACAAACTTAGGCTGGTTTGTGATGTGAAATATAAAATATCTGTTTTCTCATGAAAACCTAATGTCACTGAATTTCACTTTTGGTCCCTTTGTTTGATTGTTATTTGGTTAACTAAACATCTTATTCAAAAACATGATCTTGCTGTTCATTATTACACAGGTAATACGTTACAAAAAGCAGACGACTTTGTTTGATCAAATACAGAAAACATCACTAAAACTTTAATTTATACAGTACAGTGAAGATGTACTCAGTAACTGAAATCCCCTGTGTGGGTGTAGTATTGGTCACTTGTCCCATGTTAAATGCAACTCATTTTAAGTCAAACAACACGAAGTGCTTGTCTATTTGCTCTTATATCACACACAAGTGCACAGTAATCATGTTTGAGGAGTTTACACTGTTGCTTATAGTCTTCCTTAAACCTTATTCATTGTTCCTCATGAAACATCAGTTGAGATCACCATTTTATGGCGATCACAAACACAGGCTAATGATGTGTGAGCTTACAGACTGCACACAACCAGTCCTGCCTGCTGTCTCTGGCTTTTGCTTTTTAGGAAGTAGCTTTAATTTAGTACTTTTCTTTTGAGTTATAAATGTGAAGTATTAGGCGACCTACTTTTATGGGCTCAAACAGGACTCTTACCCATATCAGTACCTGTGTAAAGTCACATGCACAAACAATTTTCTGGTCTTTTAGACTGCAGTTTAAAGGAGAAAAATTAAATAGTACTGCACATTGCACTGTGTAGTTGCTAAAACTACAATTTCTTCCAAGGCATAAAGTGGCCATTTTGTCTTAGAACAAGCAGCTTGCACAGAGTGCTGCCAAAGGGCGAATCTGAACAAAAGCATCAGTGTCAGTGATTCAAGAATTAGCTATAAATCTGGGGCACACGACACGTAACTTGAATGTTACATCTACACTGATCCAGATAAACACTTAACAAGGTGTGTATGGGATTTCCATTTTTGAAAAGTAAATTCAATGTAAGTATTTTATCTACTACAGCCCTTTTAATTTTTAGTTACTATTGAATCTAAAATATTCTTAGCGTTACATTTTAGTAAAGTAAACAAAATAAACACACTCTAAATGCAAAACAATTGTTTTATTGCAATACACAGGATTTCTTTCTTCTGCTGCGCTCATTGCCTGCCAGGCACATCAACACACTAGGGACAGGCTGGCACCAGAATACCATGAATGTGCGTCATGAAGTGAGTGAAAAGGTGATTATCAATGAGCCCACCTGGACTCAGGTAGGCCACGCGCTTGTCCAGAGTTCACTTGTCTTCAGCCGTTTTAATTTAAAACATAAACAGAGGCCTACCCCAAGCAAAAAAAAGAAGGCATGTTCTCAGATAAAGCAAGCAATGAGGACAAAGCAGAAAGTACCTGCACAATACATTCGCATTAAAATCAAAATGGAATTTCTTTAAGGAAGCAGAAGCATTTGGGAGTAAACAATTCGTTCATCTTTGTTTCAAGGTCAATTTTTGGCATCTCTCCCAAAACAGAGTTTTCAAGAGCGCTCTGACATCAGATCATTAATCTAGACACTTGTTGAAATTAGGGACAAGGCATAAAGAACACTTACAAGTTATAAGGCTTCTGATTATAAAGTTATTGGTTTAAGTCTAACATCTATTTGGAATAACTGCAAAAAAAAAAAAACGGTTTAATGTTGTCATCCAATAAGGATCTGGCAGCGCATTTAAAAAAAGAAAAAAAAAAAGAAAAGAAAAAAGGGTGGCACTACTGGGACTCCCTGAAACATTTGACATATTACAGTGGTGAGAAGATCTATTCACCCCATCCTATCTGTAAAACATTAAGGCTTAAAACAAATTTGAGCAAATGTCTGCTTTGAACTTACGCAAGGATTTGTCACACCAGATCATTTAAAGCTTCTTCCAATGTCTAAACCTTTCTTGAGATGCATTTTTTTTTCAAAATGACAAATAACTGTGCCTTAAACCAGACTACATTTACACATGCTCAAACACAGAAACAGTGAAAATGTAACCGCAATATTGAGATTGAATAGGTGTCACAGACAAGGTGACTAAGTAAAAGCTAGCCTGTTGATTGACTGGTGGTATGATTGTATGATTGCAGGTTTCAATTGAGAATAATATGAAGACTTGGACTAAGAGCAAGGAGACAGAAATAGGACTGAAAGTGCAAGAAGTTGAGGAAAACATATATGACCAGGAAACAGGTGTGGAGAACAAAATTCCTGGTCTGTGTTTAGATGTACAGGTGAAATAACCGTGGGGAAAGGCGTGTTGGAATGAGAGAAGATTAACAGGGGAGCAGACAAGGAGTGTATGGACACAAACAGGGAGGAGTAGTGTGTTCAGCTGATCAGTAGAATACCACACTAGATTTTCCTCCAGGTGGGTTGAGGACCCTGTTGTGAGAACGAGGCCTGGGTCCCAGGTGAGGCTCATGGTTCTTCAGTGAAGTCTCATCAGGAGGCGGGGAAGAGGAAGGAGTGGGTTCAGGCTCAGGTGGGGCTGACACAGCAGCAGGAGGCTCTTCCTTGGCTGGCATGGGAGCTGGGGGGGCAGCTTCTTCCTTCACTTCAGGTTGGCTGACCTTGACTTCAGGCGCTTGAGGAGAGAAAACTGTACTTTACAGAAATGCTAGAGCAGAAAAAAAGCCTGGTGATACACTGGTGTGGACTCCATTCCTGCCCCTATACCTAATGAAACCAGTTTTATTATTAACACAGGGGCTAGGGGCTAATGGGTATCCTGCCATAGATACTGCAGTGTAGGTTTAAAATTATAGTTGCCTGTTGATATGACCACAGCAACATGAATGTATCATATTCCCTAAAGTTCATCTTGTTCTATTAGTGAATATGAGACTAGCAAAGGTAGCAGTGGGAAGCAGGTTTACAGTTGAAATGGCATTGTTAGATTTGTTTTCCCACAAAAAAAAAAAATCTATCTTTAGATAAGTACTTATAGATATTATAAATATCTTATTTTTTTGATTCATTTGATGGTTATAAACTCCTTAAGTCCAAAACTTTGAAAAAAAGAAAATTACAGATTCTATTAACTGTATAAAGTGGACTGGGGTCCTATAAGGAAAGGTAACTGGTCCAGATTAGTCTATTGGATGCTAAAGTGACAATGACAACTCAGTATATTACACAAATCTCCCAAAAAGAGTTCATGGGCATTTTCCTTTTAACTATCTCACCTGGTGATTCAGATTCAGGTCCCACACTTAGATTGTCCTGTAATAAAAAGAATAAAGATAAGAGATTTCTCACTCTGTCAGTGAAAAAAACAAAAACAGACTCTGTTGCTCTAGTGTTTTCAAGCTAAAGCAGCTGCTCAAATTCAGTAAAAAACTGCCATGACCAAGGGTCCTCAGGGCATCGGAGTGAAAGTATTTCTCTCACTTACACAGTCAGACTAGTAGCCTTGGCCAGTTCTCACTTGAAAACTTAAGGAAAATAAAAATACTAAAGCTGCATGTTCATAGCAAATACACCCTGTATTATGGATGAACACAATATATACTCAAAGATGTGTCAAAGATGAAACCAGTCATAGGTAGTAAGTGACAATTACCCATGCTGTGAGTGGTTTGACTGAGTTGGCAGCTCCGAAATCTTCCACTGATGCAGACTAATTTGAAAAATCCATAAACACAGAAAATCCATTATATTTCAGCACAGATTGCACAATTTGTGTGCAATTAGTAAAGCTTATTTTCATTTTCTCCTTAAACACAGTGTGAACAATAGCTTTAAGTCAACAGGGATAATACATCACAAGACAGCAACTGTTTTCAAGTTATACAGTCTAGGACAACAACTAAATGTGACTTTGAATTTATGTGACAGGGAATTAATCCTAAATACAGTTGGTATTGGTCATTTTCCCCTAGTTTGCGACCACAAAGGCTGTCCGAATGAACCCAAGCACAACTGCAAAAAACTTTTCCAAAATCTTTAAAACGTTCCATTTGCTCAACCATGATAAAAACTTAAGTATGTTTACATGCTTTTCATAGGTTTTGCATGTCTGCATGCAAGCAGCTGTATGGAATACCAACACTATCATCAACCTCAACATGTTTACAGAAAGCAGGTAAATTAACCGATTCTGAAATTAAGTGGTTGCTTGGAATCTACTCTTGTCCTTCCTGAGATTGCTGCAATAGATTCAAACTAAAGTGACATTACTCTGATTGCACAAACACTATTGAACCATGAAGAACATTGTTTGATTCACACAACTGTGTCACATACTAGCTGACATAGTTGCTGCCTTCTTCATGTTTTATTGAATAGTATAAATTCGATAAATAGCAGGTTTTTGGACCCTGACTGCACAGAGGTGAGTAGACAATAAATACATTTTTAATTTGGGATGAACCATTTCTTTAAAAAAATAAAAATAAAATAAATAAAACCGTGGCTTACCTTTGGCTTATTCGGGTGGCCTCTGCTTGGGCTTTGCACAGGTGCACTTTCCGGAGCCCCAAATATGTTGCTGGTTGATCCACCTGGTGGTATGGGTCTCTGTGGTTGAGCAAGGGGTTCAGATTCCCCAAATATTCCACTACTCTTCCCACCTACATAAAGTATAACCAAGATGTGTGTTAAGTTTTGCAGCATTGACAGTGACATAATAACACACCTCAACTTTGTCACATTCCGTTTAGGAGGCTAGTGAACTGCACTGCCCATTTGATGGCCATGCAGATTCATGACCCCGAGGCAGAATGTCATCTATGATTATTCATATGGGATTAAAACATATTTTGACATTTGCACTGAGCTCTTTCATGACCCTTCAGCAATGTTCTTAGACAAATTTTAGTGTTGTATACTGTAAAATTCACTGACAGCGATGTTAATGTCAGTGAAAACTGTAGGATAAGGTACTCAGGGTGACCCATCAGTCCCTGTCCCTCAGGTCATTTTTCAACAGTAGACACAGATTCTGGCTACATAAGATCCTTCAAATCTGGAGGTGGATTACATTCAGGCAAAGAGAACAGTGAAAGTGTTTATACTGGAATTGTCACATTATAGTAACAGTTTTCACACCCTGGACATTGATAGATGGTTATACTGTCCTGCCTCAGCACATCCATTAGCCCTGACAGGCTGGTCTGACCTGGAGGGTTGGAGCGTCTGGGCACACTCTGTGGCTCCTCTGGTGGAGCAAAGACTTTAGAGGCCATCTTATTTGGTCTTCTTGTTGCTGCAGAATCATCTTCATAGCCACCAAACAGGTTACTGGAGCCACCTCCAGGAGGCTGCAACACCCTACAAAAGACAAGAGAATATAAGCAACTTTGAAAAGATCATGTTCAGGTCTTACGATCAATTACCATGTACAAGTGTGACCTGGAAAAGACGGAATTCAATGTAATGTAATCTTGCTAAATGATAACAGATTGTCTATACTGTGCCAACTTATTAAGCTTACCAGTTATCGGAGGATTTGTTCATCCTTGTCAAATTTGAGAGTGGACAACTGTTTTCAGAAAGTCTGAGTCATGGAGGTCCTTGTTTACTGACTGCTGTTAGAAACATGAGGTCATTTTTTTTGTTGCACCATGGCACACAAAGGGGGCAAGTAGAAAACAGTAGGTAACCTGGCTATGACTGTCACAGTACAGCCGGCAGCTTAAGCCAACGCAGGCAAATAACAGGTTATTTGATTATGTACCCGGGAATGGCGCCATACGTCTGAAAACTCTTAAAGCTATACTTTCTCACGTAATTAGAAACCACAACATACGTGAACTCGACTATTTAGCGGAGCTGACCAAAGAACGGACGCTTTTGAGTCAGAAAGGGGAAACTGAAACACATTTAAGAAGAACAGTGTGGCCACAACGCCGTTGTTGGCGAGTACAAAGAAGAGCAGTCTGAAGAGGCTTTCACACTTCCGCAGGCGCAGCAGACAACGCCTGGTTGGTTAGCTTAAAAGCTAATTCTTGATTCTTAAGTTTGCTAACGGAAGGCAACTCCAACCAAGCTAACTCGAGTTGAGCGACCACACAGATATTTCGGTCCCTTATAAGACCACTGAGAGGTATGTGAGAAAGCATTAGCAGATAAAATTGTGTTGCAAAATGCTACGAAGAGCTCCTGTCAAATAACGTTAACCTACATTGAGATACTAGCTGACGGAGCGGCTGACTAGAGTCCAAATACAGCACTGTTGGCCACATCTTTTACAAATAACCAAGATACACGACCATATGTGTCATATTCTTCACCTTGAACTTGGTTTTGAGGCACTATCCAACCCCTGATACATGTTCGTCGAAGTCATAGTGGTTTTGTTTTGAGCCTTCAAGTTTCCGAAGACAACTTCGTCAGTTTGCCAACTGGACGACCAGCGAGTTCCTGCTGCCTGCGCGTTCCCAGCCAGACTCCGTAGTGAAGAATTTTAGTCCACCCAACTGTGACACAGAGGAATATAACTGGTCCTCCGCCAATCTGCTGAGTGACGCGGTGCGCTCGTTTCTTTGCATCTGACATCCCTCCAGAAAAAATTGACTACGTAATCCATTAAATAGTAGACTTTTGGGACAGAAATGTTCTTTGCTCACAACAGCAGAGAAGCCATAATTGTTTTTTTATTACATCTGATTTGTACACCTGCTGAATACATGTAATCCTTTATACATGTGTTATGTAAAAAAAAAAAAAAGAAGAAAACTCCGCCCTGCTGGTCCGTCAAGGAATAATCAAACAACCGCCACGGTGCACTAATCTCGATAGATGACGCTTGTTTTTATCTAGCTGTTTGGCCGGAACAAAGGGAATGTGAGCTGAGTCTCAGAATATCAACTTAAATAAAGCGCAGATTCTATTGATTAAAACGCCTTTGCGTCAGATTTTGTGTGCTCTCTAGTTTGCGCCTTGTAGCCATAGTTATGGTTAGTGATTTGCTGTCTGTCGTTAATATCAAACTCTGATACCGCTCGGTCGGATGATTTTCGGTGTACGCCAGAATATATTCAAGTGTAACCTCTGAGTCCTACCTTTTGATTTGATCATCAAAATGTCAATTACGTTATGGGCGGAACTTATTTTTACAGTGCCAAAAACCTCCATAGCGCTGAACTAATCTCGTTGAAATAACGCTTGATTACGGAACAAAAAAGTTAGATGATGGAAGAGTAAAAGTGGCTTTTAACTTTGAAAATGCATATCGGGAAACGTATTCGGCATGACAGGAAGAGAATGGCAATTGGTTCTTCGCCGGGTCTCTTTCACTAGCAATTGGTGGAGCCTTCTGACAATCAAATTTCAACCGTCATCCTCCTGTAAGTCTGACCAATCAGAAGCTTTGTTTTCGAGTTGTAGTGGGCGTGCCAAAGCGCGTGGACCATCGATCCGCAGGAACTGTCATCGGTAACAAGCAGTAGTGCTACCGTCAGCTAGCGATGCTAGTCTGTATGTCGGTTGGGAATACCACCAATAGGCTTCTACTTCAGGTAATTCCTAAACTTTTATAATGTTTTCTATCTGACAAACTGTGTCAGGCTCAACATAATAATAGTTGTTATATTACAGCCAGTTTTTGTAATGTAACGGGTTGTTTGACTGCCATAACGTAACGTAAGCTAGCCAACAACAGCAACCATGCTAGGTACCACGTTATGTATGTACATGTATTACATCTTACAACAAACGTAACGACAGCAGTTGGTATAAATAACTTAAACCGTTACCACGGTGCTCTTCTAAAGTAACGTAGACTTTCTAGTTAAATACTAGACCCATGATTGGACTACAAAACTACTGCCAGGACTGTAACATTGCAGATGGGATATGCAACGTAACTCGGTCGAACAGAATCCAGTATGATGCTATAAGATTTTACATGAACCTCGAGCTACACGGAAACAATATTTTGACGTCGAATATACGATAAATTTGAGTTTAATCCGGCTTATTATTTTGCAATAGCTTGAAGATGTAAGAACCTAGGAGCGCAAGTAAACATAAACTTACCCATCTAATAGTTCTGGCTCTCACTGTTGTTAGATCAGATATCTTTTGAGGCTGAATTTGTCTAAAAGCCTGCCTTAGATGATACAAATCAGGGATTCAAAGGCTGTGTCTGAATGAAGGGATATTCCTCATCATTTTCAGGCTCAAGCTACTCATGTCCAATTAATCTTTCTTTGTTTAGCTTTCTCTTGCTGTCATCCAACTGCACTGCCCACCTCCCAATTATCCATTAATAAATAAATTAGTGGATAACAATGTATCAAACACATTAATATAAATTCTGTTCTTTTTACAAGTAATAACATTATTTTAAACAAATGTAATAAATCATATCTTGATGTGCAATGGGCACATAACGCCTGGTCCTGATTTTGAGGTATGATTAATTATTATTTTCTATAAGGAAATAATAATGTAAATAGAGTATTGTCTCAAAGCCTTACAATTGCAGGATGTGTGTGAAATAACTTGTTTTGCAGACATCATTTCTGCAGGCGACGGTGACGTAGTGACAAGCAAAGTCCACTTGCACACGGGTTAATAAAACTGTCTATACTTATCAATTCAAACGAGCTCAACTGACATGTGTCATAGTAAATTCTTCTTCTTTGCATGCAGTAAATATGTCATATTTGTCGTTGGTTATAGTTTTATTTCTTGTTGCAAAGAAGCATTGAGTAATGTTTTTGCTGATAGAAAACAGTTGAACTGCGCAGAGAGTTCAGCTCAGTCGAATCAGGAGCAAGGAGAGGGCAGAAAGCGGAGGGATCGGTGTCGGTTTTATTATGCTCAATTTGATCAATAATTACCAATCTAACCGGTCGGATCCATGGTGAAGAGAAAGAAGACGTCGCCTACTACCGAAGAGTACGAAAATGGGTAAATTTATATTTGAAATTAACACTTTATTTAGAGGTCGAATGCACCGAGGGGTTTTCGTTGTCGTTTCTGCAGGGCGCTAAACTGAAAAGCGCTCGCATTTGAATTTAGTTGAAATTCAACCGAAAATATTGCCCATTAGAGCCGAAAGACACTTGGTAAAACACTGCCCTTAGTTACTGAACTATTTTTATTGTTGAATATAATTTATTTCAAGACGTTAATTGCATATATTTGGTGTTGTTTTGTCGGGACTGGAGAGGGGATTTGAAACAAACAGCGGCGGCCATGTTGAGAGACAGTGAACGTCGTCTTTAGAAGTTAATTTTGCACACCGCTTTGTTACTAATGTGACAAAATTTCCCTGAATATGTTTTGGCAGCATGACACCGGGCTCCAGGGAGGGGATCGGTGTCGATGGGAGGAGGAATCCGTCCAGAAAGCCCGAAGGTTGCGACGAGGAGGAGAGCGGAGAGCAGGCGAGCGAGGAGCGCAGTACAAAGGGAGACGACGGAGTGGAAATTCTTAATCCATCAGCCACGGCTCTCAGCCCCGGTTCAGCCCCGGTCCTCCCCGCCTCTCCGCCGAACCGAACCGGGGTAGGCTCGACCCAGCAACCCCAGACCTCAACGGAACCCGCCCCTCCGTGTCACGACCAGCATCATTTTCTCCGATCAAGCGTTCGACCTCCGAGTAAACGGATCCGGAAGGATTCAATCGGCTCAACCATCAATGGACATGGCGGGGCAAAATCGAAAGGTACTATAGGTGACCCGCTTGGAGAAGTGCGTAAATAGCTGGGATTAGCAGGGGGTCTACTCTCAGTTTTGGCTGACAGTAGTTTGTTAATCTGTGGTGGCTGAAGTGATGCTGTTTCTGTTGCTGTATAGTCCCTCTGGGCCACTGGCTGGGTTATACCTTGGTTAGATCCCTGGCTGCTCCATCCCCAGTTGCAACACTATCCTAACAATTGTCTGAAAAAGAGAAGAGTCACAGACCAGAACTTGAATTTAAATTAGGATGTCATCTGACTATTTTTAGTCCTTGGAACTATGCCTTTACAGCATTAAAGGCAGGTGGCTGTTGTGACTGTCATTATCAACTGAGTGTAGGAGAAATAAATCACACAATCAATTTTTAAACATGGTGAATTTACTGCCTTCAGCCAATGATTTCTTTTGATCCATTGATTCAGTCAATTAACTATTTGTGCTTTTGTCATTTCAAAATTGTAATTATGTTCATTTTATCCACACATGCCAGAACAAACAACAGAGATGAAAGAAACAGCTAAAGATACTTTAGTGGTGTATTCTCATTGCAGCAAACCTCAGATACAAAATGTAATTGAATTGAATTGGCACATTGCACATTGTTTGTTGTAGTGGTTTACTGGTTTTCTTATGGAACTTTTTTGCTGATGCTCTGTTTTGTAGTAACTTGCAATGTGAGTGATCTGCAGAAGCCTAGAGGAGCTATCATTGGTGAATTTACATAGTTATATCCAGCGTCCGAGCAATGAAGTAAAGCTAGAGATGACCTAAGGCTCTCAGGTTTTACTGAATTTTATACTCAACATTGAAAAAATGCTTCATTGACTCACAATGAGGCAATCACAATGATAAACTTTAATGGAGAAGGGGCTTGATTCAATGTATCCATGTAAACAAGGCATTTCCTCATAGGTGTCCTTCTGTGTTTCCATACCACTAATCCCACAAGAGGCAAAGAAAAGGTGGAGCAGTGGGGTGGGGCAAGAGTGTTAACATCCAGTATGTTTGAAACTTACAGTAACTGAAGGGGTTTCTGTTCATTTGAGAGCCACTCAGTGACACCTATACCTGTATCTTCCTTGCTGAAGGGTTTTGTATTTGCACACAAAATTAGTTTGAAATTATTCCTTACTTGTTTGAGGTGTGTTTTTTGCTTTTGTATAATTATACTGCTCTGCAATGACTACCAGTATGTCAATTATTTATTTATTTTAAAATTTATTTTATGATTGAATTGGACTCAAATCTGACATAAGAAAACACATGCAGTATGTTGTTGAATTAGTGTCCTCTGGTTCTACAACTGGTTATTTTGTTGTTATTGGGAAAGGGAATGAGACCAAGATTTTTTTCATCCAATAAATTTAGATTTATTTATTTTATATATTTTGATATTATTTTTTTATTTTGACCAGTTGACCAAGGAAGCCCTACGTATTTTGATATAATGCTATATTGGTGTGCATCTATTTTGAAGGAGAAACATCTAGGATAGTGTCGATGAGCCACACACACATTTGCATCTGTAGATGAACACCTATTTTGGCTGAAAATATAGTTGTCTTAGCACAGCGCAGTGCTGCAACAGCAACTGCCTCAGTGTTTGTGTTAATGCCTCTTGGCATCGTGTTGTGTGCTGGGGTAAACTTGGCCACTGGAGCCCACCACGAGTTAGTTTTGGACCTGTTACTGTAGACCTTACCGTAGGGACTGATTGCTTTTCCTGCGTCCTTGCCAGACCTGAACCACAGAGGGGGGAGCTCTGCAGGTTGTGCACTGTAATGGCAGTGGGTGGCTTTGTGTGCATGTATTTAACATCTCCCATACCGCACTCCTCAGAACTGCAATTGTATTTTCTTTTCCGTGCTATACAAAACATCCAGGGCGGTCAACGAAAAATTTGGCTCAATCCTTAAATTCTTTACTGTGATATTTTAAGTTGTATTTTTCCTCTAAATGTTTCATTACTGATGGGTTTATGGGTTCCTTGACTCTGTGTAACACAGGCGCAGAGAATGGCTCTTCCTCCCAGGGGGCAGTGGGACAGTCGGGGCCTATGGCCAGCTCCACAGGGGGAGTATCCAAGGCATCCAAGGGCCAAGGGTCTGCTGAAAAGGAGGAGCAGGCTGGTAACCAGAAAAGGGCCCGTCGGCAATGGGAATCTTGGAGCGCAGAAGACAAAAACAGCTTCTTTGAGGGGCTCTATGAGGTAAAGGGAAGAACCAAATAGTCATAACCAAAGTCATATATAGTTTTACTGGAAATGCACTCTACCTTATGTGGCACAAACTTTTACTTAAATTGTTGGCCTTTACACTTAGGTGTCATAACAAAATTTAGACATACTTTCATAAATGTATCTTTTGACATCTTCTACTCTCTTCTACTCCTCTTGTTTCCAGCATGGGAAGGATTTTGAGGCTATCCAGAACAACATTGCAATGAAGTACAAGAAGAGAGGCAAGCCAGCTAACATGGTGAAGAACAAGGAGCAGGTCCGCCACTTTTACTACCGCACCTGGCACAAGATCTCCAAACACATTGACTTTGCCAATGGTGAGCTGCCCTTTTATCTTTGTATCCCAAAAACAGATAGGACCTTACAGAGTCTCATTGAACAGTATTTATTTTTGAGAGAAGGAGCTCCTTACCCAACTTTTTTTTGCCTTATTCGGTCTCATCTTGTCTCCTTTACCGTGTTATATGTTAGAGCTGTCAGAAAACGTCACATGCAAGTCGTATGTGTTCTGGGGGTTGAAAGGGGCTTTAGTTTTTAATATTTACTTCTACTATGGGAAGACAATTTTAGTTTATTTCATACAAGGACAAGGCTTAGTTGTTCAAATCTAATCAGTTCTGATGTTTTAATTTGTTCATGTTGATTCAGGTGATGTTTTAATTTGTTCATGTTGATTCAGATCTGGCCTTGTGGATTTGTTTTAACCTTGTTTGTCACTTCCTCAGTCACTGTCATGGACAAAAAAAAACTGTCCGGAATCAAAATAGTGTCAATCAAGAAAAGCAATTTCTTTATGCCTTTTTATTACATGTCTGTTTTTTCCAACTATTCCTACCCTCAAGTCCTACACTATTGTTTATGTAGCATATCGTTAGACAAGGAGATGGTATGAAAACATATGTTAAAGAATCTTCCCAGATAAGCTTGAGCCCCTTTCCCCTTAAAAAAAAAAACCTCTCAGTGTCACTATCGTGTTATCTTAATGTAGCATACACATGCTTCCTGCATTGCTCATTACAGCAGTGTTGTGACTTGTGCCTCCTTTCTTTCTTAGTGTACTCCAGAGTGCTGAAGAAATCCTCTCAAGAACTTTACGGTCTCATTTGCTATGCTGAGCTCCGCAAGAAAGTTGGAGGATGTAAGTCAAGGCTGCATGCATGCCTTTTAAAGTTGTTTTGTGTGTGTGTTTTCATGCTGTTAGATTGGGACACATGGGATGTGATTAAACATTGCATACTCCCAGTCATGGGGGACAGCTGCTCTTGCGGGACGATGTTGTAAACGGCTCTCTGTCTTTGTGTTTTGTCTTTGACAGTAATGGATGATAAGAATGTGGCAAAGCTAAATGAACTCATCCAGCAAGGGTAAGTCATTAGTAAAAGTGATCAAATGCATAGCCCAATGTTTTTTATGTTAAATAACACAAAGGGTCTTTGTAAATGAACACGTGGGTCTGTCAGTATGTAATTTTTGATTTTAAGGCCTATATCATGTCTGCAAAAACCCAGATAAGCTTTCACTCTCAGTATGAGAAACATAACTAGTTTGAGTTCATAATAACAAATACATAAAGTACATTAGAAGCTAGAACATTTATCTCAAATATCTCTGACTGATTTGATATGGAGGGAATTTCTGAAATATTATATAATATGTATATAAAGAATGATATGGTACATTACTACTTAACTGCATGGCTGCTGTGTTATAAAACATTCTTGTTATCTTGTCTACTCCTTTTGAATTTGTTCAGGTGATTCTGAACAAGTCTATGTTTATGTGAATTATTAGCATACTTTTTCTTCTCCACTGAGAAAAAAAAAGTTTTCATCTCAAAACACTGAAGATTTCTCTGTTCTTCTGTCTGCCTGACTA
This sequence comes from Seriola lalandi dorsalis, assembly GCF_002814215.2. Classification (NCBI taxonomy): domain Eukaryota; kingdom Metazoa; phylum Chordata; class Actinopteri; order Carangiformes; family Carangidae; genus Seriola; species Seriola lalandi. The sequence continues at coordinate 51,260 of NW_019520499.1, forward strand.
GGGCCACCACTGTGCGCTCAAAAGGGAGGAACTTACGAATCAAAGCACCAATGTGCCGTGCACTGAAGAAACTTTGTGACCCTGATGGTGAGCAGGTGTACGCAGAGACACCCAATACGTACTATACACATACAAAGTAAACAAACATGAGTGCTGAAAATACAAACAGTGGTGATGGTGAGGCACAGGGTTTGTGGGGGCGGGGTTTTCTGGCAATAACAATGGCAGCGTGTGGGCTCGTGGCGTTTCCATGGTAACACTGTTGGAGCAAAGTGATTAGGAGGAGCAGGAGGGAGATGATGGAGATGACTGGTCTGGCCGACTGTCATCAACCCCTCTGTTCAACAAACTTAAAGAATTAATTTCCTTTAATCAAGGATGGAAAATCAGAATCCCACCGCTTGCATCTGCCATCTCTCTCGTGTAGTCCGTCTTTATTTTCATCACTGTATCAGTGCTTTGCAAAAAACCTTGGCCCTCAGTACCACTGAGTTTAGTTACAATCTTTTCATTTCCTGCTAATCCATTAAACATGAAAGTGAGAGAGAACTCTTAACTTTTCAGTAGTTGTACTGTCAACTGTAGCGTACTGTTCTTGTAGTGTTATTGTGGCTCTTGACATTTAGTATTTGATGTTTTATGACTGCATACTGTCAAAAACCCCACTAGCTGGATGCTCTCACTCTTTAAAAACACCTGACCTTGTCCAAGAAAAGAGCTTTGTTGTTGTCTCTCAATCAGTCTCACTGTGTCTTTGTGTCCATGCAGGAGTGAGTGATGAGGAGGACCAGAAGCCGGTGCGCCTACCCCTGAAGGTGGCAGTGGAGCTACAACCACGCAGTAACCACTCCTGGGCCCGTGTTCAGAGTCTAGCCCACAACCCTCGCCTCAGGTCAGACTTACCCATTAACTGATGTCTTGAGAGGAGTCATAACACTGTTGCAAGCAGGAACTGTTCTGAAAGATCCCTGTTGGCGCCTTCAGAATGTGCTGACATTTGAGTCGGATACTCTGTGATGCAAGAAAAAACATCCACGTTTGCCATTGTTTTCAGGATCAGTTTTTAACAGCATAGCTCAATAATGCTATGCTTTTTGGCAAATATATACCAGTTTGCATGAATGCAACATCAAGCTGTTTTTGAAAATAGTTCCTGTTTTTTCTCAAGCACCACAAGACTATACCAAATTTTGAAAAATGGTCAGCTGAAATGCTAAGTAGGCATGTATAGTGTAGTTGTAGTTAATGTGTTTATACATGGAAAACAAAGCCAGTCTCAAAACCCGCCCACATCAATGAGTAAAGTTAATTTATATTCTCGTTTGTGAATGTTTAATAAGCCATTCACTTGGCACGAGAACTAGAAGTATTTTATATGTGAGGAGCATAAAACCTAAATTAGCCAGTCCAGAGCGGCTCTGCACTGTCTGAACAGCTATCAGCAAACACTCTTTTTTTGTCTTTTCCGACCCAGGATGGTGGTAGAGCTCCACAGGAAAGTTTCCAGCCTCATTGAGTATCTGAAACAGAAGTGGGCGTACCAGGACCAGCGCATTGTATCCTTGAACACAAAGAACAATACATGTCATCAGTTTATGATGGGATTAACAGGTTTTTTTACTGTGTCCATTTTATACAGCCAGATGCTCGTAACACCCCACAATATGTTACATCTTACAATATTTGTAATCATCGTCAGGATGTGAATTGGAGCTGAGCAGTGGTCATCTCAGCTATAAACATTTGAGGGTGATACTTGTTTCTGTCAGTTGTGTTGTCCTTAACACTTGTGTTTCAGCTTAAGAGTCTCATGGAGAGAGAGGCTCTGGAGGCCAGCCAGTCCAGCACAGCGTCTCCCAGCAAATCCCAGCCAGATGAGCTTTTTCTTTTCCCTGCTGAGAGCAGCACCTTGACCACACTGCCTGGTGTGGCACGTGTGGTTCACTCCAAGGCCTCCTGCACTGTACACTGGCTAGAAAGTGGCAAGAACCGGCCTAACGCCAAGGAATTGCCAGCCGCTCAGATCCTGGGCATCCACGCAGCTCCTCCATCTCGGACTGGTACCAAATCTGGACGGGGAAGCGCTGCTGCTGGTGGTTTGGTGACTGTATTGGGTGATATTCGTCGAACTGAACCCCCTTACTCTGAACCTTCACCAGACAGTTCTGCAAAGGTAGAGGACAAGCGACCTCTGTCAGTTTCTGTCCCTGCTTCCTCTCAGCAGACTGTGGCTCCCAGAGAAGAGGGAATTGGGGTGGGACCCTCTGATGGGGGCAAAACCTGCACTGGCGTGGAGGCCAGCGGTGGATTAGCAGCGGTCAAAAGCATGGAGAAGTTGTGTAGTGGCGTAGAGAGCACAGAGTGCAAAGAGGAGCAGAACACCAGCACTGCTTCCCCAGAGGCCAACCAGACTCCTCCAACCAAACCTCTGATGACTGGCTCAGAGGAGGGAGTGTCGCAGGGCTCTGCACCAGCAGCCAAAGAGCGGTCTGTGGAGCAGATCAGAGAGGAGGGCTGGAGTGCCCGTGACGCAGAGAATGTCACCCTGGCTGAGCTCTACCTGATGTTTGGGAAACCTGGCAAGCTGCAGCTGGAGTACGAGTGGCAGCCCATCGCAGCTCCTTCCAACAGCCAAGAAAACGGACAAGCCTTGGCACAGGCCAAGCCCAACAGGACACACCGTGTTTTGCGCTGCCTGCTCAAACTGGTTGCCACTGAGGTCAATCCTAAACCTTTGGTGAGGATTAACTGTTACTTCTCACAGTGTTGTTGCTGGTTTCCAGACACTCTATAATCGTTTTGTGAACAAAAACATTGAATATCATGTCATTTTTTTCTTGCACAAACATTAGAAGTTTAATTAATCAAACATAGGCATATGGTTGAAGACTTGGAATGCATTCCAGTGGCATGAATGAAGAATGCAACTTTAAACGAATATTGTTTTAAAGTGGTGCTCATGTGCCACACTGCATATCCTTGTGTATTCACAAATTTGCATTGCTAAGTGTGCTAATCCACAACAGATTCTCCTTGGAAAGGTAAAGGTTAGATTGGTACAATGTCAGCTAATTTTACAACTGGGAATGGGCTGTGAACTGTGTTCTCTGTGCCACCTTTAAACTGTTGTAAAAGCATTATTTAGAACTTTACATGTAGAACAGATGGTGTCATTAATGTGTCCTCTACTTCAGGCACCAGAGCTGTGCTCCACAGCCACATCACCGCTCAAGACACATCACGAGGAACAAAACCAGGCCCTCACGCCTCCAGGAAAGGGGCCCATAGCAGGTGTCCGCAGCCCCAGCTGTGGCAGGCAGCAGACCTCTGTCCGAGGGGCCAGGTTACACCTGGCAAATGCTGGAGCCTCAGGTATTTGTGGGTCTCTCTCCTATACTCTAAAGATGGTGCAAGATATGCATTTACCTTTAGTGTAGCTGACACCCTGTAAATTTTGTTTTTTAAATTTAGTTTGGGTTTGAGTTGACTTGAAATCTACATATTGTTAAAGTCTGATTGAGGCAGATGGCTTCCCACCCTGAGCCTGGTTCTGCCTGAGGTTTCTGCCACTTAAAAGGAAGTTTTTCCTTGCCACTGTCACCAAGTGCCTGCTCATGGTGGGAGTTGTTTGGTCTCTGTACATAATATTATAAAGACTACAATCTAGATCTTCTCTATATGAAAAGTGCCCTGAGATAACTTCTGTTATGATTTGGCATTATATAAATAAAAATTCACTTGACTTGACTGGTTAGGATATGTATGAAAGGAGTCAAAATTTATGTTACATACATCTACTTTGTTCCTCGATAAAATCCCATACAAGTCTGCTGACTTAATTGAGCTTATGGGCTTTTACTGACACGTGTTTGTGCTAATGATGCTGTAGTTGTTTGCTTGATGATGGGAATTGATTATGAAATGCAAGTCCTCCCTGCTTCATATGTGTGGTTGTTTGGATATTTAGTTTGTGTACTGTATTTTCTCTAAATCTGTTCAATAGCCTTATGCATTATTCTCGAATAATGTCCTTCCTCACGTAACATATCTTACTCGTTCCTCCTCTCTTCAGGTGGACGCAACCTTCCCCGCTCTCTGCTTGGGTCGTCAGTTAGCAGTGACTCAGAGGGCGGTGTGTTCGCGGTACCGACCACGCTGCCCCCCAACAGCTCGCGGCACAACAGAATGTTCTCCCCCAACAAGGAAGCTGAGCTAGCCTTCAGACAGCAGTTGGACTCTATCAGTGTACGAGAGAGCAAGGCTTTATTTTTTTTGCACGAAGAGTACAAAAACTAAACTGGTATATTATCCATATGAATATGCACAAATGTTCATATGCATTTTCTTCTTTCTAGATGCAGTCAGATCTTTTCCTGTCTAGACAGAGAAAACCTCGGAACAGGCAACTTCGGAAACCACTTGTAGTTCAGGTGAGAGAAGAGCAGAAGGATGTTTCACTGTATCTATTCAGCGGTATCTCAGTTGGTTTTTACTCATTATGGATTAATTGTGCGTCTCTTACATGTTGCTGGGTCATGATGGTCTAACAAGTTGCTTCTGTCTTGTCCATAGCGAACACTACTTCCCCGGACTACAGGAGATACCCCACAGCATGTCTGCTCCTTCTCCATCCTCTCCAACTCATCAGCCACAGGTACACTTCAGACATCATGATCACGCTGAAGGAAAACGATTGTACTTTTCCCAAAGTGTTGTGTAAAACCTTTGTTTTTGAACATGGACCCTTGAATTTATTTGTTTTTATGTTGACAATAAAATCAGCTGATGTGCTCTCTGTGCATAATTAAATATCATATCTGTCATTCAGCAAGAATTCTGCTAATCTCTTGCTCTCTCACTTCCTGCTTCTTCCCTCAGGGACTGGATCTTTCCGGCCAATCCATACTCGCCTGGCTCCTTCCCCCCGGCCCCTAATTTCCAAAGTTTCCCCTGTAGCACCGAGCTCTGCAGCGGCCAGTCAGCTCTCCAGTATGTAGTGCTTCTATTCATCTATTTTCCTGTAGTTTTTTTAAATTTTCATTAAAACTATTTCTAGCTCTAGATATGCTGTACTGTTGAAGTTTAAGTTTGAATATCAGCTGTTGGTCTTTATCCTGTAGTCATGCAAAATAAAAAAAAACAGCACATATACTGTAGATAAGCTTTTTCCTCATTTGGAAAATTTTCTTTAATTGGATTTTAAACATAGAAATTTTATATCACGGCTCCATCACTAAATGGCCTGAACAAAACAGGAAGACTACATACACAACAAAACGACTTAAAGAGAGTTTACCTCTTAATCAGAAGTAAACCTCTCCATTACAAATGAGTTGAATCACTGTATTTACAGTTGGTACTCAGTCTCCTCGTTAACGGCCACCAACAGTATTTCTACGTTCAAGCATTTGGATTCTTTTCTTTGATGGAAGAAACTTGTTTCCTGGATTCTCTGGATTTTTATCTAAAATTGACTCCAAGTTTCAAAATATATGAAAAACGATCAGCTTCCTTCCTCCTACACGGTCTCCGAAAGTCAGTATGGTTTTGAACAAGTACTCTTTTGTGCAGGGATAAATAGACAAAAAGAACATTCTTCCAGATAAATTCTCTGAAAGGAAAAGCTTGTTTTTTTTTTTTTTCCATCGCCCCTGCTTTCAATTTTTATATTGAAATTGTTGTTGAAATTAATAATTTAAATGTTAAATCACATGCTAATCTCACCTACTGTTACTGTATCAAGTATATGCATGCAACAAATCCTTTTTGTTTCTGTGCTTTCAGGTGCCATTGACCTGGCAGCTAAGTCTGCAGGCATCATCCCTGGCAGTCCCTGTCGAGAGCTGGATTCTCCTACTGTCGATAACAGCACTCTGCTCGCCACCACACCTATTGCTGATGCTGGACCAGACTCTCAACTCCTCCAGCAAAATGTCCCAGAGGTCAGGAAGAGACACACACACACACACACACACACACACACACACACACACACACACACACACACACACACACACTAATACAGAACTATTTGATGTGATTGTCTCCTCCTCCCTTCCTCACATTCTAGCAGTGATGGCAAAAACAAACTTGTTTTTTGGATCAACAGCAAAATTACTTTTATGAGTCCCAAGTATTTTAATAAAAAAAACAGTCTGTCTTATTTGCTGTTAAAATTAAAATGTAATTTTATCTAGCAGGATACCAACAATAATTTCAGATATGCCTCCACGTTGTACTGAAAACTCTTGATGACGAAACAAAAGCATAGCAGCCCCATTGAGTGTGGAACTTACTCTTTCCACAGAATGGTGTGCCTCCGCCGTCTCCTGGAGTGACCGGTGGTGGAGACTCACTCCTCAGTCCACCCAGCGTAGCCTCACTCCTGGACATCTCTCTGCCTGGCCCCCCTGAAGAGGCTCTAGTCCCCGGAGAACCTCAAACACACATCAGTGACTCCATCATTGAGCTTGCCATCAACTCTGCCCACTATGGTGCGTTCCTGTTTCAAACCTACATGCAGACATTTATGCAGGGTATATTTATCTATGTAAAACTCATAAATTGCTTGAAAGAAAACTTGACAAACAAGACAGGAGATGGGTATTAAGATTAAACTGAAAGGATATGACTGGTGCCTAGTTACTTTATTGAAATGAAAAGTGACAACAGGTAAGAAAAGCTTTATAATCCCCACCAACAGGGTTTGGTTTTTTAGAGGTTTAAAAATATGTGAAGTATTCTGTGGAAGAAAAAAAATATGTTTGCATCCAACTAGCTTAGCTTCTGACCTGTCAGGCTTTTTGAACATTGTATGTGTAAGCTAATGGCCGTTTGTCTCTCCTGGTGAAGGTGAGGAGGCAGCGCTCTCTCCGGCCAAGCTGAGCAACAACGATGGCTCCAAACTGTTGACCTCGTCTCCCTCAGTCAGCCCATCCCGAGGCTGGATCCCATCACCCAGCCACGACCCCCAGTGGTACCCCAGCGACTCATCTGACTCCGCATTGGGATGCCTTCTCTGTAAGTCAATTTCTCACTTAAACATCCACAAATGGGTACTATTACGGATCTTCTTTTTTCATATTTATAATGTATTTTAGTTTAATTAAAAATGAAAAAACTACAGGTTTCTGCTTTTTGTGTCCCATGAAAACTCTAAAATCAGCTTATTGAAATATAATTGGTTTTGCCCAGCATTCAAAATTTTAATGCTAAATACATAGAATCTACTTCTACTAATGTTATTTGACAATCAAAGCTTTATTGAATTGACTGTGAAATACTACATATAAACTTGTAATAGATGTCAGATTAATTTATTAATTAAATTTAAAACTAAGACACTGGTAAAGAAACAAATTTTATAATGAGTAAACCCTCACGAAGAAGTCTTTGTCCCTTCAAACATTCATTCATATTGAGCACAGTAACACTGGCACGGCTTCTTTTTACACTGATGGCCCATTAGGTCAGATTTGTTTCCACTCTTCATTTGAGCTCTTCGTTCTGTTCACAGTCTGTTGTTTCTCTTTTTTCCCCACAGCCAGCATGGTCTCTCCTGATAAGGGCCGGCGGACCACCCTAACTCCCTCTGGCCCCTCCAGTGGCACAGCTTTGCTTGGTCCTAGCCTCCTGGATTGCAACTCCCATGATTCCTTTCAGTCCCGTGGCCTTCCTGATGTGGCAGAGGTAAGTTGAGTCATTGATTTTCCATATGAGCCAGCGTCTCTTTTTGGCGAGCAGGGGCATGCGCATTGGTGGCGTGTCTTCGGTGGTGTGGGCATCACAAAACGTTTAAGTCCAGGCAACTTAAAGGTAATGAGCTATGATGTGGTGCGGCAGCAACCAATCGCAATGTAAAAAAAAAATGATGCATTGACAAAGATCTCTGACATTGTAGGTGTTTCAGACGAGTTGGTGAAGTGTAGCCTATAGTATAAACAGGTGAAAATAAGAGGAAACTGAATTCTAACTAGCTCCATAGTATGCAAAACAGTGTTGCTTGACAATTTGATGTAAAATACACAGTAACGTTAATGTTGCGATAGCATGAGTGCTCTCCTTTCATGCGGTTAACTTATACTCTACATGTGGTTAGTTGGCACAAAGATACAGGTTGACATGTCTGTTTGCTTTGTTGGCTCTTTAAATACAGTTTGCATGACCAAGCATTTCTGACAAAATTGCAAGCTGACGATTTCATCTACGTCATAGCACCATAAACTTTTTTTCGCTCTTCCACCTTTGGTCTGAACAAAGAGATATGCAAGTGGAGAAAATTTTTGTTTTTTATCTCCCACAGATATGACAGTTTGCATTTAAAGTGTACACTCACAGTCCTTTGAAATTTTCCTTTTATGCCATTCTTCCACTTGATAATTCACCTGATTAAATTACATTGTATATTTTATAAGGTGCGTTCACACTTGTAGTTCAGCTCATTTGTTTTGGACCAAGGTAAAAAAAAAAAGATACATTGTTACCTTTGCTGTTGTACATTGAAAGCTCTTTGGTTGTGTGTGCAGATGGACTCTCAGCTGGCTTGTATGATGAGTGAGAGCAGCGTGGACTACATCGCTCGCTTCAATGATCTGGCTCAGGAGCTGGCTGTGACCGAGCCCTCCATCCCGCCACCCTGAGGAAGCGAGGACGTGGCCCCACCGAACCATGGCCATCTGGAGGACACGAGTCGCTGAGTGACCAGAGGATGGGTTCCTCCTCGGTGTCTAGACTGTTGGCCTGTTGTCACTTCTACACTGAAGAAAGGACAGTCGTGGAGAGAGGCCAGCCCCTAAAAGCCATCCCTGCCCTGTTTATAAAAGTGCAATAATAACGGTGAACCCTGACCATTGTGCAAAGCGAGTTCAAAAATGCGTTGGTTTCACTGAACTGTTCTTTAAGGTGAAATGCCCTTTAAAAACAAACACTTTAGAAAAACAAAAGCGTTTACAAAACACAACCTCATGTACAGGAAAATACTATGCCATATCTGAACAAAATATTTTCACTGATCTTGTATGTCTCTTCCTGCTCTTTGTGTGTGTGTGTGTGTGTGTGTGTGTGAGTGAGTGAGTGAGTGAGTGTGTGCGTCTGCTCTCTCAAATCGACCCCCAAAATGTGTAAATCCTCCATAATGTGCAGTTCAGATCCCCGTTGGTGGCAAACAGCTGTTGCAAGAGGATTTTGAAACTAATGGCAGTGAGAAAAGAGACTGAATGTGGTGAGATACTTCATACAGTCTCTTCAGTGGCCTCCATTGCAAAAGTGGAGCACAACACAGCAGGGCAGGTAGATGTAAAATCCTTTGCTCCTGCCCTTCATTTCATGTGCTCTTCATCTCAATCAGTTCAGGTTTTATTGGTTGAATTTTAGGAACATAGCCTGCCATGTGTGTTTGGAATCAGGTTCTTCATTTCTTACAGCCACATGCAAAATGGCAGCTTTTTGTTGGGTGGCCACATTTGGTAGTCGCTCTACAGATGTGATCATCTGCAGCTACTACCCTTGAATTTTGTGCTGAAATCATATCAGAGTTCAAACTCCATTGGCAGTTGCTTCATTAAATTTTCATCGCTTTTAATGTTTGTTGAGGTAATAATACAGATTGAAATGGCCTTTAGGTTGGTTTCTTGGTGCATAAACAGATTGCAAAGAAATATCAACTTCATTCTTTTATATATTTATTTATCTTTCTCATTTTTATATGTTAATTGTATACCAGACATTTAGTTTTGGTCTATTTTTTAAAAAAACTTTTCACAATAAATGGGAATCTTTTGACTCAACCACAGAGAAAATAACAACATTGCTCATTTACCTGAGCTCTTTTGCCCATAATGTGATCAACTATATATTCACTTTAAATATTTGACTAAAATTGAAAATGTCTTGGGTACTTCTAAGTTCCCGGTAGTATTACACTCCGGTTAAACTCCACAAGAGTGAGCAGTAAGGAAATCAAACACTAAAGCCATAGTTAACACTCCACTTACTCTTACATTTTTTAAAGTTGCCGTCATTCTTTAATCACTAGTAAAACGCTCTGATTGGTTGTGTTTAAAACATTAATTGCCCATTAATAAGTATTGACACTGAACACTGTGGCTATTGTCAACATGATTGGCTTATAAACATGTTCATCATCCCTTCAACATCAGCTCATTCTGTATGTGATCCATGTAGTTTCACTGTGGCTCACAGTGACTACGCACGTACCACGTTCAGTCCAAACTCATTGCATTCAGATGTTCTCTAACTTTCAATTAACCAGCATCATCAATATGCAGTATTGTAAACATCTTGTCTCATCAACATGTTAAACTTCATCTCTGAGAGTGTAAATTGTCGGAGAGCTCTTGTTGTCATTCCAAAAATGGGATTTAAAATGTTGGTCTCCTTCAGCACCTTGGGGGCTTTGACTCTACAATGTAAAAGCTCTTGTGATGTTTATTTGTTTGTGTGAAAAGGTTTCATCTTCTCACACTAGAAAAGAAACAATGAAGATGATTCTTAATAAGGAATAAACAGCAGGTTTTGTCTTTGAATCTGGCATGTTTTTTTTTTTGTTGAAGGATTTATTTGTACAAATGGCAATTCCAGTATTCACTGCGCTTTTGTAACATAATGTAAATTGTTATTTGGATTATTTATTGTTAACATTTCAGAAAAAGGTGTTTTTCTGCTTAACTTAATATTAAGATGACATCTAAAAAAGGAAAAACCTGTTGTTTTAAATTTTCAGTTTGTAAAAGGTGTTTTTATTCTGTGTATAAAGATAGTTATAAAATCAGCTTGTTTGTTGTATTCATTGTGTCTAGTTTGTGGTAAGACCAGTTCGAATGCATGTAGACTTTGAGTGATTGTCAACAGTTGAAGGCTTGTCATCTTTTCCAGAGATAGCTGAGCGGTTTCTCTGCTGAATGGCTGTCTGGACTCAAATAAAGTAAAACATTGGTTGAGAACTGCTTGAGTTAAACAGGAAATCAAACTGACCGCTAAAAAAAAACTTGGCTCTGCAGTTCTCTTTCTGGGCAGATAAGCAGCGTTTCCTTCCTTTATGTGCACTAAAATCACTTTGTTTTGAGAATAATTTTCATGGGGTTGCTCAGTATGCCATGTGGTACAGATGACCCAGAAACAATATGCCAGGTGCTGTTCCACATCTCCTAAAAAAGTATACTTTTCTAACTATAGCATCTGTTTTACAGCAGACCCAAACTGATGTTTTGGGTAGACCCAAATAAAAAACATACAGAATACCTTCATCATAGCCTGCATTTTGATTAATTAAATTGTTCTCCTATTTGTTTATACAGTTGATATTAGAAGGATACTGGTATTGTGATTTTTACAAATTAAATCCCATCTGACTCTTTCTCATCACTGGAGGCTTTTAAGGATGTTTTTCATGGGTGGGGCAACAGAAGATGTGTCATTATATAACATCTGTAAACCAAAATCCTGCTTAAGTAAAGTCCATTTGAAGGAGTGAATTCAAAAAACATCATTACATGATCACAATGTCTTCACACAAGAGCCTTGATTCTTATCAGTAATAGATTTACAACTTTTGAGCAGTGGACAATGTTAATTTCTGAAATAGTTGAAAAACACATTCTGATCAACCAAAACAATCAAACAAGACAAAACTCACCATATGTCCTGTTACAGCGTAAAGTGACTGCAGGTTTTTGCTTTGTTTCAGATGCTCTACTGGTAACACTGCAAACGGTGTTACTGAAAAGCTGCATCTATCTCATCTCCATCTGGCTTCCATGTAGATCCATCTCTTTCATGTTTTGGGTCATGTGACTTCAACTGTGCTGGTGAGCCGCTGGTCCCCACCTGCCGCTCTATCAGCCCTCATTCGTCTTTCAGTTTCTGCTCCTTGCGAGCACGAGAGGACATGAGTTTGAAGAAGAGTGCGGGCCATAATGTGCGCAGGTAAATGGCCAGGGTGGGCAGAGGTCCTGCCAAAACAACATCTTTGCTCCTGTGACGGACAGCCTTCAGAACTGCCTGAGCCACGTCCCTGGGATCCCGACCCATAGCTGTGGTTTTATCCAAAACTGAAAGCAGTGTTGCACAAACAAGAAACGATGCATCAGTGACACCTGGGAGTTACTAAAGCAGGTCAGCTACTATAGAAAACTGTTCAACTGCTGGGATGATGTTCCTTCTCTTGTTCCCTTCCTTGTCATTTTTTATTTATTCTGTTTTATTCCAATTTAGCTTATTTGTATCTTTTATTTTGCTTTAATGTCTTATGTATAGCTCTGTTTAATCAAAATTTATTTTACAAACTGACAATACTACCATTGGCAACAGTGATGTGCAGAAGTAAGAAAACCTACCAGAACAAAAGATGCACATAGATGCAACTTACATTTATAGACTGATGCAAACAACATGTTTATTCTTTTTACCCCAGATTTAGTTGTAAATTCTTAAGTGATATTTGTTTTTAAAGACACTAAAATAATAGACCTTACATGCTGTACTAGTTGGCTCTAAAGCCAAAAAATAAATAAATCACATCCCTTATCAATTTTCATCAGTTTCTTCAGAAATAATGTTTGGATCTTGATGTAAAAAATCAGACACGTTAGTGTTGAGATCCAGATAATAATCCGGATCTGGTGAAGAAAGTGGGATTGAGGACTGAGTGCCATTCTAGGCAGAAATGTGGCAAGACTAGATCCACACATATTCCTGCTGCCTTTGACAAGTCATTGTTACAAGTGTATATTTGTCACAATAATTAAAAATCTAATTGATATTCTCTTGTCCTTACTGTACACAGTCCGAAACTTCTTTTCATTATATTTTATATATTATATTTTATTTTATTTTATTCTATTATATTTTATTTTATTTTATTCTATTATATTATTTATCTCTTTAAGTATTTTGGTTCTTGTCATTTGGCAATCTGTTTTTCTTTGTATTGTCCACTTTGCTGCTGTGATGCTGGAAATTTCTACACTGTGGGACTAATAAAGAAATATCTTATCTTATCTTTTCATTGCCTTACCTCCATACTTAGAGCCGTCCCCTGTGACGGCGTTGAGAGAGAGGTTGGTTCGGATGTAGCCAGGACTGATCACGGTCACTGGAATCCCGTAGCGCTCCATCTCTGCCCGTAAGCAGTCGAAGTAGGCCTGGGTGGCGTGCTTAGAGGCTGCATCTGACCGCAGTGTGGACGAAACAAAGAGCTGCTTCATTTCCCATCAACCTGACAGACTGAAAAAACATCTTGGGTATTTGTTTATTGTAAATGAACAAGTAAAGGCAACTTACAAGCTGATCTGTAAGGAATGGCTATCTTGCCCTGGACACTGCTAATGACCACGATGTGGCCGCTACACCGGCGAACCATGGAGGGCAGGAGAGCTGTGAAGGGAGGAGAGAAGAAGAAATGAGTGAAGAAACTGCTGGTAAATGCAAAATATTGTGCAGTCCTTATTAAACCTCCTCTTCTAGGAAATTTGAAAATGTCTCTTCCTAATCAGTGTAACCAAAACAACAGACGTTACCAGAGAACTGTGACACTGTCATGCTGCATCAAGACTACTCAGATCTGGCAACCAAAAGCCATAAAACCTTAACTCCAGGCTCTGCTTTTCACTTACCCTGAGTAAGAGCAATGGGCCCAAAGTAATTTGTTTGCATAACATCTCGTTGAACTGAAAGATGGGTATCCAGTATGTTGCCACGGTAACTGATTCCGGCATTATTGATGAGGACATCCACTTGTCCGTAACATTTCAGGATCTCTTCTGCAGCCCTGTCCACTGTGTCTGTGTCTGCCAGGTCGAAGGTGACAGTGCTGGGAGTGTAAGTCTGGTGGTTGAACAAAAGACAACAGTTAAGTACTGCTAAGTACAGTCACAGAGTGGTGTTAGAGACACAGAACAGGGAACTTTGATGAGATAAAATCCCAGATCATCAGTGGATTTTGGTCTTTGGTTGAATATGACTATGAGCAAATGTGTGTACACAAAGTCTGCAACTAATGATTATTCTTGTCACCGATAAATTAACTGATAATTTGATTTTATAAAACAGAAAAATAGCGAAAATCTTCCTGGGGCTGTAGGCCGCACCATCAAATGTCTTCTTCTGTCTGACCAACAGTCCAACACACAAAGAAATTCAGCTTATTAATAATGTAAGACCACAAAGCTCTCACATATGAGAAGCTGGAAGAAACAACGTCACTTGAAAAATGTCTTAAACTGGGTGTCCTGTAGCTCAGGGATTAAGACACTGACCATTAATGTATTGAATCGAGCCTTGGACCTTCCTTGCATCTTTCTCTCCCTCATTTCATGACATGTCTTTACTACTGTCTGTAATAAATGCTATAAATATTCTGTCAATAAACCAATCAATTCCTTGCCTAATTGTTTCAGCTCTAGTGTACACACCTGCTGCTTTGTGCCTGTTGAACTTGCTGTAAGCTCCTGGACCACCTGCTGCAGACGGGCTGCATCTCGACCACACAGCACAAGCCGTGCACCGGCAGCGTGGAAGACTCGTGCACACTCTGCAACACAGAAAACACACCTCTTGCTCATGCTAAATATCAACAGCATGGCATGCCAGCACTTACAATACAACACTAAAATATGCTACCGTAAATTATCTCACTACTTGCCAACTGAAATAAACCTCTGCAAATCAGTGTGATTTGATCTGCAGATACATTTAAGGTGGAGTTAGAAAGAAATTAGTAGGGGGGCAACCTTTTCCCAGTCCAGAGCTGGCACCTGTGATGACCACCACAGCATCCTGTAGAGCAGCTCCTGGTCTAAGGCGGATGAGTATCCGGTATAACAGCAAGACCCCCATACTTGCTAAGACCAGTGGCAGCATTCCTCCTCCCATGACTCGCTCCATGGCTCACAATAACCCGTCCCTGCTCCACACACGCTACCTGCAGACAGAAACTCTAAACATTTAGTCAGGGAGAGTTTTCCCAAACTGCATGTGTTGGTTTTGTAATATTACAACATTCAATTGATCTTGCACAGACAAGTAACCTGACAGAGGCCTCTTTAAATCCAAAAATTTTCACCCATTATATCTGACTCTGGTAACTTGTAATAATCAATTTTCATTATTTTTGACAACTCACAGGCCAAACATTTAACCTTTTTTTTTTTTTAAAAAAGTGGAAAGTTTACTCATAAATCAAAACAATTGCTTGTTGCAGTCCTAGTCCTCCGCTGACAAACTGGCCCTATGAGAAAAAAAATCATATTTGGATAGAAAATGAATAAAAACACTGGGGCTTTAAGCAGGCCACAGTGTGACCTTTATTTGTGTGCTCTGTAGGCTCTCTTGCCCCCATTGATAAAGGCATTGTGGATGTTTTAATGTCCAGATCATTTAGTTAAGCCCCTTTCACACAAACGAACAGCATGCCATAAGTGATGAGTGCCATACAATGAACTCACTCACTCACTCACTCACTCACACAATGAAATGACAGATTTTCAGAAATCATAAATTACTTTTAAAAAGAGAAAATGGACTCAAGAATACAGAGGGAATGGCAATAAGTCAATTTAGAGTCACCAACAGTATGCATGCTGTTTTTCTTCAGTGTGTGCTCCTCTTGCAGCTCTACATATTCCTAATTGTGAGCACAAGGACTTAAGCATTTGACACGACATTAAGTTCACAATTGCACCAGTTTTTCTAGATTGGATCATCTGTTTTGGGTCTACATATTTAGGAGAAGGGTGCTTTACTTGAAATAACTGACTTCCTGTGTTATTGTGCTATTGGAAACTATGTTGAAAGTAAAAAAAACTGCTAGTTAAATACGTCAGCTAGCATTGGCATTTAGTGACGAGTACCAGGTTTATGTTAATGAAAATGTGTATTTTCACCTTCCACTAGAGCACACGATATGAAATAGGTTAACTACATGTTAAAATCCCACACATAACAAACCACAATGAGTTCAGCATTGGCTTGCACTGCAGTCAGGTTAACAGTGTCTTACTCGATAGTAAATGGCTGGAGAAGCTAATGCTAACGATAGCTAGCTTCCACTGTGCAATAAACCGCTAGCTCAACCAGACGTGTTCGATCAAACTTGGGGCTCACCTGAGCTGTTGTCCTGCCTCTGTACAAAACAGAAGCGTGAGTCGGTGACAGGGGCAGTTCCGGGGTTGACTGGAAGGACACCCACCAGTGTTTCTTGAAGGGCTACAGGCTCTTCAGCGCCAGGAATTGTGGGAGTTGAAGTTTCGGTTCGTCAGTGGCGTAACAAGCACAAACGGGCTCATGGGCCCATTTTTAGTTTCTCTCAGATACAAATTCTTTCCTGCCAAGTTATCGGTAATTCTTGGTCCAAGCTGGTTTTTGTGTAGATGAACACAAGCAGCCACACAAATCTACAGAGCTTTATTTTTCAACTTGAAATCAGGCAAGACTGTCCTTCTCATATCTGGTTTTGTAACCAGCTGGTATGACTAGGCTGTTCCAAGGTTGAAATTTTCATATCTGACTTGGGTGTATCTGTGAAACCTTCCTCAAGCAGATGATCTAATGTAGGTTAGGAAAACAAACAACAGGAAAACAAAGTCTGGGTGATAACTGGAAAAGTGGCAAGCTTTTACCATGCCATGCCATTTCCATTTACCAATGCCTGGGGCATTGCTATACCACCAGACCCAGTGGTGTCACCCTAAAAGGTTGATAAACAGCCAATACATCAAACATCCAAACTCCTGTGCATCAGCACTAATGTCAGCAGCAGGTCAGCTGACAGATAATTAGCCTGCTCTGGCCACAAAACTGCAAACTATTAAGGTTGTCTTGGGTCGTGTCTCTGAGCACTCTTCCCATTGATTTAAGTGTTTCTGTCCCCATATATCAGTACTGCTCATCCCTTAAAGCATGTGTACAGTGTGAGAGGCAATAGCACTGGGAGTTTTGACATGCTCTGTATTCATATATGCATTTTATTTTATTCAATTTCAAAATGAGGGAGCTAGGGCTCAAAACACTGTGCCCATGGTTCTCCAGGTCCAACACAGAGCAAAGCAGAACCAAGGCCAAGCTTGTTAAGTCAATGTGAACAAAGAGCACAGCAAGGTTTGCAAACTGAATCCCCTCCAGGTTAAAGCCAACAGCAGGGTCTCAGTCGTCTGAGGTGCTGCTTTCATATACTGTACACAGTTATTAAGAAACTGTACATTTAAACCTATGTAAGCACCACTGAGGTACAAAAAAACAAAAAACAAACAAAAGCACCTTGTAAATTATAGGACAACAGGATGACATTTATCAGTGTAAAGAGTTGAACATTGTCATTAACAACTGAACTCTTTGCAACGCTACTATAATGCTTTTAAACCAGTGTAAAACGTGTTGTTTCCCTGTTCACGTTAGGAATTGATAAACTACTGTGACAAAGTGAAGGCAAGCCTTTTACGACTTTTTTGTGTTAGACTGCTACCAGTTGCAGCTGTCTGATGGCATATATGTGAACACACTAGTTACTGAAACCTTTGAATGTTACAGTGCATTTCTGATACATTGTTTGCTGGACCTCTTAAGGGATTTCCATGAAATTCTCAAGGAAACTTTTCATGACCAAATGTACAATAAAAAGGTTTCAATTTACTCAATCTACAATCAAAAAAATACATGTTTGTGGAAAGTCAACTACCCTTATTGTGCTAACCCTGTCACTTAACTGTCACTCTGGGTATTCAACTTAATCACATTTAAATTCCACTTTATTGTTCAATAGTTGCAGGTCTCTCATTATATCACAGTTCATCCTTCACTTCATCCATACTTATTTTTGTTCATCTCATAATTAGCATTTCCTCTTCCTGGGAACCAAAATTTTAAAACTGCTGATATAGACAGCAACACATGACAAGCACCATTGAATAAACAGAACCAAGAAAGTGTGAATTTAGAAATCAGCTGTAAAATTCTTGTTCAACTAGTTTCTATTTTTAATCTTCTATTAAGAGAGTTTAGCTTGTTGTTAATCTAATATACATTATTAGAAGCGTATGTGAAATGTGACTTTTCAAAAGTTAGTATTTTTTCTCAAGCGATGACACTGAGCCACATCATTATCACACAAGATCTTACTTGCACTCTTTCAAACAAGAAAATCTACATGAACAAGACACAATCTCAAAAAAGTTGCAGCTATTTGCTCCTTTCTGGACATCATGTAGAATCCATTTAATGAAAAAAGTAAAATAAAATACAGAAAAGTGAGTTTGAAATATCCTAATGTTTAATGAACGGGTGATGTACTGATCAGCAAGAAAGGGGTACAGTAAAACTACGAGGGAAAGGGGAAAGAGCTTGATACTCAAAACATGTCTGTTCGTTTCAACTGCAATACGATTCAGTCCAGAGGAACTGCTGCCATACCCTTGTGCGCTAGCTTGTTGTGTGTCAAGGATGCAGGTGGAGGGCACAGGGAAGAGGCGCAAGGGTACTACAGAGATAAATGTGCTGTTGTTGTCACATAGAAGTAAAGGAAATGTAAGGGATAAACAATTCCTTCTAGTTTTTACTATATCCCTCTGATCAAAGTTCAAAATGGAAGCACCCACCACATGTGTGGAGCTAACTGCTGGGCCTGATCTGACTTCCACTTTTCTTACATCTGGGGTGGATAGGTTCTGTTTTTTTTGTTTGTTTTTTTCCTTTTTCTGTTGGTTCTTATACCATCTTCAGAGTGCACTCATACAGCATAGAGTTCGTAGATCTTCTTGGCGCAATACGCCAGGGCAGCCAGTGCTATCGTATTATGGAGTCTCTTTCTGTGGATGTCATCCCTGCGTACCAATACCACGGGCGTTGAGGAGGTGAGTGTATGCAGGGGCAGCCGCGAGAGTTTTTGGCTGTCATATTCCACCTGGTACTTGCAGCAGGGGTCAAACTGCCATGAAATCCCGTAGAGGGCAGCACAGGCCACACTGAGGGCGCCAGCGGGCAACGCCACATAGCGCGAGTATTCAGCAGGTAGTGAAAGTGGCGTCAAGAGGCAAGCAGTGCCTGACAACACGGCCGTCTTGTGCAGGCAGTTGCCCACTGTAATCCAACGGGCTGTCTCATCTCCGATGCGTGTGGGCTCAATAACAATGTATTTATACTGGGCCTCCAGTGCCTGCTCCAGCTCATACTCAAACTGGTCCTGCGCATTCTCCCCATTGTAGATCTCATGCACAATGTAGCAGTCTGTCGCCGCCATCACTCCCCTGTGCAGAAACAGAAAAACAGGCAGGGAACAGTGAGAGAAAGGACAGGGAGAAGAGTGAGTTTGATTTTCCTACATTTCTACACCAACCATCCCATTTTTGTGGACACATGAATTTTAGCCAAGACAAACATTTACTGCTATTTTTTTTGTTTCTCAACTGAATTTCCTCAGGACTTACTATATCACAAGAGTCGCAAGTATTACTACTGTAACTAACACGTAATCTGTTATATGCATGAATAAATGATACTTTTAGTTGAAGTAAAGAAAAAAATGACATGCCATATAGTGCAGGATTTAATTAAACAGTTAATTTGTTGCTATGAATCAGTACATCGGTATACTAACTACATTATTATTAAATGAAAAACAATTTCCATGATCGATAACTTTATCTTTTCAGTGTCTAGTTAAAATGATACTTTGATAGTTTCTATATATATGTATGACCTCCAGAGCATGGCATGAGACATGGTGTGGAATGTGAACACACTTTTACAACATTATGACACTCACTTCACTTCAAATAATTCAATTTTTTTCAAATGCAATTACTTTTTTTTTTCTTTAATCAGTCTAACTATGAAATGACAAAATTACTAAAGTCAGTTTTTGTGGCTGTGTCTACAACATACTGCAGTTTGAATCAGTAACCGACACAACTTTGATATTTTTAAAAACCATTTACTATTTCTGTCGATCATGATTGACATGATTTATAGACTAACATTTTTGGTCCTAAAGCCTATGTAAATTGATATTTCCCGCTTGTTAGTAAATTGTGATTAAATATAACTAAGACGTGTGTAGGGACAGTCTCAGGCCTTCCAGTACATGTTGACAAGATGACAAGCAAGCCCTAACGGCTAGATAGATAACAGGCTTATTTGGCTTCAAAACAGCGGGACGTCGGCTAAGGGGGTAAAGAATTTAAAATTATATTGAAAACTAGCGAAAATCATGTTAGGATCAACGAGCAAGGAACGTAATGTAGCTAAGGGCAGGTTAGATAACATTAGCTGACTCGTTGCATGGTAGAAAGTTGGAGGACTGGCCAGCTAAGTTAAGGGACGATTTACTTTCAGCACAGGTCGACAAACACAGCTGACAACACTGCTAGCTCAGCCTGGATTGTCCAGCATGTGAGCTGAGGAACATCATAACAGCGACCGCACCAACGCGCGGTTAAACTCAACTTTCCTTGCAGTTAATCGGTTGGTGTGAAAAAACCAAAACATCACATGAGCTACTAGTTTGTTTCCTTGCTAACGTTAGCTAGCTACAGACGTTAGCCCGCTAACGTTAGCCAACCATGGGATAAAATTCCTCCTTGTCGTGTTGGAATTTAACCTTAAATTCCAAACGATATTCACGTTTGGGGTCTGGCAAATGACGAAATCGACATAACGACGTATCATTCTAAAACATTTTCATTTAATGCCCAAGATGTGGAGTAACTGACCTCTCCCTGCTCACTGGGACACCGCGCCTCCTTCCCAGCGACGCCATGTTCGAGATACAACCGTGATTGCAGTTGACGTATGACGGCACCCAGCCTTCTGGGTAATGTATTGTATCAGTGCAGTCGACGCATCACTTGGACACGAATGTGGACTACTGTTCCCATGATGCTATAAAGACAGAGTACCTGCCTTTACGTATTTTATTATAGCACACAGAAGTTTGAGAGGTCAGACCATATTCCTTATAAATCTAACGCAAACGAACGGAGGTATGTTTGTTTAGAGCATAATAATTAATCTAGTAACTGAACACCAAATAATTACAGGAACCATTTATATATTTAAATCGTTAATCGCGTTCACAATTAAGTCGGTTGCAACATACTGTATACAGTATAATATAATGTCTAGTATTTGTATTTTGTAGATTTCTGGGTACTTACCCATATTGTGTGCTCACTTGCTCTGTCTGTGTCCCCCTGCGCTAGTATGAACTGCCTGTCCGCGTGCTGTAACCTGAAGCGGGCTGGATGAAACTACACTAATGGCTACGTTCTGGAATCTGAGATAAGCTTAAACCAAACGCTGCGCCAGCGGCAACAATTGTGAACAGCTTAATGGGATGCTCGTGACGTATATTAGTACAAATCTAATCAATAAAAAATATCTTTAAAACTTGATGATTTTTGAATGATGTTAAAACCTGGTTTCTGGACCTGCCGTAGCCCCTCGAGGACATCAAATATTTTAACATCCCGTTAAGAATAACTTCATTTATGTGAATCGCTGAAATATTAATTAAACAAATCAATCAAATACCAAGCATGATGAAAGTAGTCGTAGATCCAGAATGGAGCCAGGATTTTACTAGTGAGGTCACGAATCTATGTATCTCCACTGCAGCTTGACCCTCCCTCCCTGACTCCCTCTGAATTATTTTTGATTCTTCATATTTTATTACAATTAACTGGTCGATTACATTTTCTGTTGATTTAATTTCAAGACCCGTCGGTCTAAATGTTGATGTTTTTCAGTGCCATCTCCATACAGCCATTAAGACATTTTAGTGGAGATAGTCTTCTATGTACATGACATGTTCCGCTGGTGATTCAAGTCCCCAAGACTTTAAGTGTCTCAGCTGGGTTTGTAGATGAACTGCTGCTCTCTTCAACAGAAGATTAGCTTTCATACCACCCATCTGTGGAGTGTTGCCGCATTGTTAACAGCACACCATGTGACACAGACAGTCCTCTCATAGCCTCAGTGCTTTTTTTTTTTTTTTTTTTACTGATGCCTCTGCCCACAATGTCAAATTATTAAATGTCAAGCATGGGTAGAGATCATTCTAAATTCTAAATACTGCTAACTTTTCTGCTTACCAAGTCCATTGAATTGCAACGTCAGCTCATGCTATTCTTGACACTGCCACCAGGTGGCGCCAAGACATTTTCAAACCCTCCACCAAGTGGCTGGAACAATAATGTCATGAGTAATGGATTTATTTATTTACCGACAATAAGAATGAAAATAAAAGTCTCAAGCACAAAAACAATATAACAAGTATTGGTACATTTTCACGCATTTGGTAGAACCACCTGCTCCCATGTTAAATCAGGCATTTATTTCCTCTCCATAAAACACACAAATATAAACAAAAACACAAAAAATGATATAATACCTTGACTACCTTGGCTTATCAATAGGTGTAAGCCACCTAAAGAAAGGGAAAGAGGTTTCCTGCAATTTCCTGTCAGTGATTCTTAGAGCAGATAGTCTGCCTTGCATGTTGGTCTGTCCTGCCATTGTGTGTAGAGGAACCTGAGGTATTTTTCTCCTCAACACTTTCGATTGTCATCAGCAATAGCTCCTGAAGAGCCAAAGTAAAGTAAAATGTTTCTCCAATGTTGACCTTTACCATGTTGACATCAGCTGGCTAAAGAAGTCTTGTGGGTAAGAGTAGAAAAAGGGAATCAAATGACAAGAAAAAACTAAGCTTCAGCCATCCAGCGTCATTTTCCTGAAGGACAGATCAAAGGATGGTTTCACACCATAGAAGGTAAAATGCCCTGAATATAGCAGTGCTGTTTTTAAAAGGCTGGTTTCAGCAGAAATATTTATCCATATCCACGCTGATGTGTGCCGCACAGTGACAAGCTTCACACCCAATTTATCATGTGTTTGTAACAATTAACACGTACAATGGAGAAAATTGCAGTGCCGCCAGAGTTAGACATTACTCACTGAGTAACTCAGTTTGTGTTCTTTGGTTTACAAATCCCTGCACCTCTGACTTATCAATGGACAGTAAGTTTCTGATACTGGGAGGAAGTGGACAGAGTAACAGTGGTACCAAATTGAGAATTTGGGAAAGTAAATGTCTTCAAAATACAGATTATATATTTTTAAAATCTATCCATTACCCATTTATGCCTATACCTCTTTGCAATTATCTGGAAAAAACATGTAATTAGTTTGATGTTTCAAAGATGCATGTAGCATTCAAAGCCTAGTATACTAACATTTCGAAAAAACAATTTCTAAGAGTGGAAAGTAAATTGAAAAAAATAACCAACTCAAAGAATATCAAAAGGGGGTGAAATATAAAAGTTGTCACCATTGCTTCCATACAAACCATCACAGAGAAAGACAGCTGGTTGGTTATCTTGTAGTGCTGTTCACAACCCGAGTCCAAAGGAGGACAAAAAATTTGCAACATAGGATTCGACTCACACATGTTCTCAGTACATACCTAATGCTTGCCTACAGTCAGTGATGGGTATACAACTTGGAGGTTTCTGTCTGAGGTAACAGGCTTCAGTTTTGGTTCGTTGGTTAGCTCATGTATACAAGTCGTGACCAGCGTGACCACCAGAGCGTGCATCCCTGTGTTATGGACATAACTGACCTGTCAGTTCAGCTCACGGTCGTCTTAGCCATGAGATCAGTTGTCTCTGGATTCACTCAGTGTCATGTGTAACAATGCCTGGAAGGTCCTTTATTGTATATCAGCCTGTGACTCCAAAGCATGCTGCTGCTGCCACAGTATTTATCTCCAGGGAGTCTCTCTCTCTCCTCCTCTCTGTCGGAGCCATGTGCGGTCATTGATAAATATGTTCAAAGTACTGAGGTTGAGGATTCTCTTTGACGTATTTTTGAATGTACCAGCAGGTCAAGTGGGCTTTCAGATCCTCTTCTACCACAAAATCCATGGCTGCCTGCCATCACACAAGCATAAAATCATATTTAAATTGCTCTGACAGGCACTTCATCAGACAACTTGTCATATGAACACTTTGGTAATTGATTTTCATATTTGAGCACTTGTACATTGTGTATTGCACATTCAAAATTCAGCTGTGAAGTGTCCTTGAATGATACCCAGAAGCAAATGTTGACTAGAGAAGTCATCAAAATAAGGTACTTTTTCACCTTTCATAATCAAGCAAGTTGGCCCTACAGCTAATCATTAGAGTAATTGGGGTTTGTGTGCACACAGTGAATTATTTGAAACTGTGATCAGTTGAGCTACAATCAAAATACTGGTTTTCCATTCCAAAATATTAAATTGTGCATGTTACAAATTGTTTTTTCAGAAATGAACAAGAAAAGAAAGAGAAACTCCCTCTCTTTTCCTAAAATTGAGTGATAAAAATAACCAGTCTTTTATGAGTTTTACCTTGGCCAGGTGCTTTGCAATTCCTCTCCCTCTGTAAGCATCTGGAACTTCAGTGTGTTGCAAGTCCACCGTCTTTTTTCCAACATATTCATAGAGAAGAACTGCACGATCATGTGATCCTAAGGGCAGACAGAAGTCATAACTCTCGGTTGTGTGTTAAGTTTGTCTCTACCCCACCCAGTTCCCTCCAGTTTACATACAGCAATTTGAACCGACCTTGTTAGGGGATACTGATATTACAAATGCAAATGTGAATGTTTAAGGGCTAATTTTATGTAGCAGATTCACAAAAATCTGTCACTATGCCAATCAAAAACAGAAAAAACCTTAAGTCGGCATGAATGCTACAAAGTTTTATGCTATATCTACTATAAAGTGTAGGCATTTATATCTTTGTGTGAGCCTCCTGTCTAAGTCTTTGATCATCTTAGAACATATACATATAACATATAATACTACAACATGGCTGCTCAATAACACATCGCCTAGCAGACAAGCGCATGTGGAAAAACGATAATGAGGCTGGTTGGAGAGAGACAGAGACTGATAAAGATCTTCATTCAGGCAACAATGGCGTCCACTTTTTTGCTATAAACACATATGACACTGCTGTATTGTATAATATCATCTAAAGTCCTAGATTATCTAAAACAATTTTCATAAAACGTTAAATGAAACGGACCTGGACATATACACACATTAACATACTTCAATAACCCTGTGTTTTAGTTTGTCATACACTGAACGATTCAATGTCTTAACATTTGGCAGAATAAGTGCCAAAACCCTGCCATAACTTTTAAAATAGTGATCTAGGAATATGAAATGATTGGTGCATTGGTTGGTTTTAAGCATAATTTATAAAGGTTGGTAGTGAGGGACTAAGTTGTTACAAAGGAACTTCACTTGGAAGGATAGTTGATATCTATAAATGTTTATTAAACTGTGTTTTTTGGCTGGATGCTACTGAAGGCTGCATGTTTGCTTTCAAGAAGGGAGTGAAGAAAATGTTTTCGTCGTGCCAAAAAAGAGGCTGGTGGAGTTACAAGTCAAGGAAGTCAGCAGCTTTAACCAAGCATTGTCGTCTGTTCAGTTCCTGACACGAAATAATATCTGAATAAAGACGTTGACACTTCGACCATGTGAAATGAATAACGCCTTTGTGTCTGAAATGGCAGCTGGAGTTATCAATAAAGGCACGACGTCGATGTTAGCAGCAAAGAAAGCTACACCAACCTCTGAGCTAGCGTTAGCTCGCTAGCAAGCTAATGTTTACATGTTGAACTTACCATTCAGTCTTATAACAAATTGTCGACGCTTTTTATCGTGCTCCACTTGGATCTGAGAGTTATTTGCATCGAAGGCATTTGGCTGTGCTGCCTGTGCCATGGTAGCTCGCTGAAGTTGACGATGATTACTAGGCTACTCTCCAGCGTTGCTAACCAGAAATGGCTAACATGAAATGATGAACGGTCAAAGCAAAACACTCCAGCCAACGAAATCAGCTGTGAGGTCACGTGTCGTCCAGCCAATCACCGCTGGAGCTGCTGGAGCTGCTGGAGAAAAGCAAACAGAGCACACAGTGAGATTTATCCTAATGTAAAGACTAAGATAACTATTATGTCCTTTACCGGGTCAAGGTAGGTAAAACTACTCTCTATAGTAAAATGCCTGAATTAAAATTGTCTTAAGTAAAAGTATTGTAAAAGTAGGCTATTCAATGCAGAAAAATGTCCCATGTCACCATGATTTAACATATATATATATATAGTACAGTAGTATAAGTATATATGCCACACTGTCATGGTTTACTGAGACACTTGAATAGAAGAGGGCCATCGTTAACGTGTGCTTTCCTCCTATGATGAGTCAAAATTTCTGCTTTGAAATAGGTCTCTTGATTACTTATAAGCACTGGACTTTGACACTCGAAAAAAATATGAACAAAATATATACAGTGTTTAAATTGCATGTCTGACAACATTAGTATAACATTACCACACAAATATGATCTGAGCAGCTCAGTTACCTAGAGCTCCCTCATGGCATTGCATTAATGTTATGATATAATTTTAACCTCTTGACATGAAAAAGGAAACAATTTCTCACTCCTCTCAAAATCAGTGTCTCACATTCAGTCTTCCATAAAATTTTTTAAAGTAATTTCAATTTTACTAATTTTTGCTTAATTTTTATAATCATCTACCATCTCAGTCTACAATTTTAGGCCACACACAATTAAATGACTAATTAGTTTAAGCACTTTAGCTTTCATTGCATGATGTGGTGTTAGAGACATTATAGTAGAGTAGTTCTTGGGTTATAAAATGTGCCCTTCTTCAGACAGGTGATGAATGTAAGAATTAGATTCTGATGGGTCAGATCAGGTCGCAGCGCACAGATCCACGGTGACAGCTGTGTCGCTGTGTGTCCTCCGCAGAGCAAATGCACAGTCAGCAGTCCAATCCCTCTCGGCCACACTTGAGTGAGTTCATGTGTTTACTGCTACTACCTTGGATTCTGCTTATGTAAAATACATACTGTGTCTTGATATTAACTTCATAGTCATTTGGAGCGTTCCTTGACATTAAAGGCAGGTACATCAAGTTCACTAAAATTACTGTGTAGTAATCCTGTTAAGCAGTTGGCCTAATCCCACAAAACTCTAATGGAGTTTGTCAACTCTGTATGGGATTACGTGTGTGTGTGTGTGTGTGTGTGTGTGTGTGTGTGTGTTTCTTTGGGACACTGTTGTATAGACCTGTTTGTGATTTGTTCTCTCTGGTTTTTGCGAGACTAAGAGGGAGTGCACTTGCAGACGGATCAATAATAATATCAGCCATACATTCACACTTCTAATTCAGTGTATTCTCATTGTGCTGCTGAGAATGATGTCCAAGAAGCAAAGGTAAGTCCCAGAAAATTAATTCATTTTAGCTGATGTACAGATAGATGTAAATGAAAAGGACATAATAAAGTACAGTTCTTTGGACACCACTTGTGTTGCTAGGCCAGTTTGCTGATGTTGACCAGTTAAGAAAGAAAGAAAACTCAAGGAGATAAATGCATTGCTGTGGCTACTGATCTTATAATTTGATTTTTGATTTTTGATTTTTTATAAAAAGTATCCTCAGATGGCAGCTGATAAATTGTGTAGATGAATAACATGTCTTGGGTTTATTAAAGAAAGTAATTTCTTTATTGACAAAAACTAATTTGATGATTGCTTATTTACTCTTGATGTTAAAGAGAGGGAAGAATTATTAAACTTGAATTATTATATATATTATTATTATACTCTCATTACTCTCATAATAATGCCAAATTATTTTGCATTTCCTGGCACCATCCTGCTAACTCTGTGTGCCAATTCACTATGTGTAAAATGAATTAATCAGACCTTTCCCAGAGTCGTAACCAGCTAAATGAGAGAAGAAGACAGTTTGTCACAGCAGTTATTTGACCACCAGTAATGCTTTTGCTTTGTTTTTTGTTTTTTATAAAACAGTGCAGTAGGCTAATTTGGGAGAGGACTTGTTATATTTTCAGATGTGCATAAGGAGCACAGAAATGATCAGTAACTTGAATCTAGCACTTGGGGTGAATCTCTTGTTCTCTGTAACACCCAGCATCAAACAGTAAGCATGCTGTTGTAGTGCACTTAAATAACTGTAAATGCCTATTACAGAAGGAAGAATACAGCAGAGTACAATGTGTTCATGAGAAAAATTACCAACACTCATCATTGACACGCATGTTTGTTCACTATATACTATTTCCGTTAACCTCATTAAGTTGCATTAACATCCACAAGCTGCTCACAAGCTGCCTTACAAGGAAATAATAATAATAATATTGTTGAATTTAGTGAAAGTGAAGCCTGCCAGGATGATTTATGCAGAACTGCTTTAATCTTATCAATAGCAGGCAGAATGAGACCCTGGTAAACACAAAGACCAACATACCTGCACAGAAGAAAGGGGGGAAGGTAAGTACCAAACTCATCTGGACATTCAGAAATGGTGTTCAGGTAATTTAGTAATGTTCATGACTTTTAGTCTGGAAATGAATCTTCTCAGAGAGACACAGCTGACTGATTTATTGCATTGACTTGAAAATGTTCTTGAAATGAGACATTTATATTCATGTGGTGAAGTATATTATTTGATCTCAATTCATTCATTAATTTCACATGGATAAAGGTCAAGGTAGTGAGGCAACACATGGCTACTACTTATTTTTTAGAAAAATTCATTTTTCCAAGTAAACCAGGATCGTTGCTGTTGCTCAGCTGTGTTGGAAGATTTGAACAAAATTGTAAAACGTGTTGCTGTTGTTGGTATGTGTGAAAATGCCGCACCATGCCAGAATAATTAAAATCCAGACTGCTCATCAGTCACTGGATCCACATATACCATAACAAATAAACTCAGATATAGAGTAATTTTGCAGTTTGAAGGTTGTTGTTTAATTTTGTGGAAAAAAGCAAATGTTCTGAATTTTACACGTCACCTGGTTGTATGTTTTGCTGGTTTTGTAATAACAGAAAAATAATCAATTTGCTCCTTTTTTGATTAGTTTTGAAGCTGTCTGGTAAATATATTTGCTGATGCGTTTAAAGGTTTGAAGGATAGTATCCTACAACATCCCCTTAACGTGGACACAAGTTCCTCAGAGTTGGTGCATATTTTTGCTTGCATTTGGTTTGATTTATGTAGCCATTAATGGCTGAAGATCAAATTAGTGCAGTTAAAAACCTGCACAAGTCGCTAAGTCAGGACTCTTCGAGCCTCTTCTAATTGATTTCTCTGTCGTGTGGTCCGGCCGCAGATTGATTACCTCTGCAGTTGGTGAGGTTGCAGACTGGAATAGACTTCCTATGTCTGATTGCTCTCCAATGCTCAAGTGTGATTAAGTTTAATGTGTGCGTGTGCGTGTGTGTGTGTGTGCGTGTGTGTGTGTGTGTGTGTGTGTGTGTGTGTGTGTGTCCATGACCACGGTGTTGGTCAGATGGTACTTAAGCAAATTAAGAGCTCTTGTGAGGATTAAAAGGTCCTCTCCAGTGGTGACTGGATTGTATGTGTCAAAGAGTCTGAGCAGGGATGGGGGTGAGCAAGAGGTGCGATGTATGACATCTAAATATTGTCATCCCCATAACTGAAAAACAGACAGAGCTTTCTACTGTCTTTTTGTGATTTATTTCCCTAGACGATCAGTGTTAAGCCTCTACTGTGGCTCTCTTTCTCTCTCCCCCAAAGGACCTGGCAGCGCTCACAGTGCCTGTATGTACTGGTGGTAAACAGGCGGGCAGCAGTGTGCCTAAGCCCAGTGGTAGGAGCAACAGCCTCAGTAGCAGAGGAAGTGACTCGACTGCTAGTGGCAGTAAAGTTGGTGGCAGTTTGAAAACAGGCAGCCTCAGCCACCGAGGCAGCCTTGGCCACCAGGGTACCAGACAAACATCTCACCCAGGGAGACCAGCTTTCCGCCTCTGCAGCAGTCGGAGTTTCTCGTCCCTCAACACCTCCTCTTTCACTGCTGCTCCGTTCATCAGGAGCAGCCGTTCTCTCAGCAGACTTGACCAAAGATCTGTTGGACAAGGTAAATTTATTCATGTTTCATTCATGATTATTTCTTTGTATTTCTTTGGTACAAATTAAATTATATGTCAGTCAAGAATCCAATAAGCTATATTTCTAAAAATCTAAATATAGTGGCTCATCTATATCATGAGATGATGATATAGATGACTTGATGACTTTTTTCTTAATTTTCACCACAACAAAGAAGCTGGTTAATAAAAATAATGCTAAAGATTATTGTAAGTAAATTGTTATAAAGATCCCCAAAGAAGCTTCTCAAATTGTTTCATATACAGCTGTTTCTTTGCTGCTGTCTCTGAAACAGATTCAGATCAGGCAGCTCCGAGCTCACAAGTTAAAAAAGGACAAACCTCAGAGAAGAAAGTCCTGGATTCTAGATGTCTGTCGTCCTCTGAGGAACAAATCAGGTTTGTTCTTTTTTTCTTTTCATTTTATTGCTGTTGGGTGAAAATACTGAATGATAGATGGTAGTAATGTTCAGTCAGTAAAAATTTGTTTTGTCATTAAGGGATAACAAAGACCAGTGTCATGGTGGTGATGTGGACAAAATGAAAACAAGCAGCTCCTCTGAGCCACCGGAGTCTTCCTCCTCTTTAGTTTCCACCAGTGCATGTCTTCATCACGGCAACAAAGTAAAGGAACAGGTACTTTTAGTTTTAGTTTATATAACTGTTTCTGACCCTTCACTGCTGATGCTGTCATTGAGAAGAGCTAGGGCTGTCACAATATCAGATTTTAATACACGATTATCATGGCCAAAAGAATTCATGATAACGATATTATCATATCTGTAGAAACAAGTTAAAAAAAATATTATTATTATTATTATTAATAATGATAATAATAATAATAATAATAATAATAATAATAATAATAATAATAATAATAATAATAATAATAACAACAATGCTGTCATTCAAATTAGGAAGGTGGAGGCGGTGGTGCTTTTGTTTCTGCATGCATTGTGTCAGTGTGCTTGGAGATCAGGGTTGGATGGTTTTTGTGTTTCTAATGTTTTTCATCCTTTTCATACCTTGGAAATTTGCATATTTGACTAAAGACATAATCAAAAAGGGTTAATGAAGTGCAAGTAGAAAAAAACCTCGGCTGCAGCTTTACCCTCTTTTCTGTGCTAGGAATTAAAACGGTCTGTTCCTGATGCCTTTCGCTCGTCTATCCCTCGGTACCAGGGGCTTAAATCCTTTGAATGCAAAGGTTTTGAGGCCTCTGCCAATGTGAGTCTTATTGTGAAATATTTTCATACTCACTTTGTGATTTCTTTCATTTCTATTGCATTTAAGGAGATTTGCTGTTTTAGTAAATGTCTCCATGTTGACTAGTTTTATTTCTGAAACATTAAAATAAAAAATGGTGATGTTCATTAATAAGAAATAGAAATTGATATAATTTGTGGATCATGCCTTTTTTATGCTCAATACTGACCAAGATTATGAGAAACAGTATTTCTCGGCAAATAAGATGCTTTACTTCTTCTTCAGCCTGACCTACCCAACTTTAACAAAGGATGGCTGATGCAGCAGGATGCACCTGGGCAGGTGAACTGGTCATTTCACTGTCACTTTTGGAGGCAATGATGTGGCAATGATTTCAGGATGCACGAGATGATCCTGTGCATTGTCCTATTTTATTCTGACTGTGAATGTGTCTCCTATAGTGGCAGAAACACTGGTTTGTCCTAACCGACCAAATCCTGAGGTTCTACAAAGATTCAATTGCTGAGGAGGTGCGCTGGCGTTTTGTTTTGTGAAAAGAAAAACAAAAGAAAAAGAAAAACATACTTTACAGTTGGTGAAGAAGCTCATATGTCTGTCAGTGTGGCAATTGATCCTCGCAAACTTGAATAGGATTAAACAACAAATCACGAGCACTTCAAACATGACATCAGACACCACAGACATATGACACTCTGCTCAACATTAACTGCGAGTGAATGTCTGAATGCAGGTTCATGATGCAGACATTTGCCCTAAGCTGTCTTGTTCCCTGATTTCAGGCAGCTGATGTGGACGGTGAGATAAACTTGTCCACATGTTTTGACATCACAGAGTACCCAGCTCAGAAGAACTGTGGTTTTCAAATTCATGTGAGTTCAATAGTCACTGCAATTTACAGTCTAATAAACAAGAGCCTCATACAAAGCAGTTTAATGAATCTGACAACATAGCTATATGTCATCACAGGTGCTGCGGTCTCTAATATGTGGCAGGTGTGACAAGGCATCATTAATCACAAAAACATACAGGAAATTGCCCTGATTTTTAATTACGCGTGATAGAGGCAGTCATAAATTCGATGTACCCACATATTAATGGCTCATTAAATGTTTAGAGCAATAACATAAAGTTATTTAGCTGCTACACAGGCGGGTAGGCCAAATAGTGTGTGGCAGTGTCTAACCAATTAGAGTCAAGCATCCCTTTTGGTTGAAGCTGCTGGTTGGTGCGAAAGTTCATCTGCATCCTCACAGTGTAAGTTTTCTACCATGGATGTCTGCAGTCTGCATGGACTTTTTGGTGAGACATTTCATTTGAGGCTACTGTGGACCTGGATTAACTTTGTGGTAGCAAATAAGTTGTGGTCTGGTTTTATTTTTTGCATTGAGGCTGTAACAAAATGGACAAGGTTGATTTTGGTGTGTGTTACTTTGGTCTTTAATGTAGTAAAGTCTTAAATATAGTCTCTGTGTTTCATGACCTGCTGTAGCTTTGCTGGAAGCATGTTGTTGCTTCATGGGCTTGTCCATGTTGAAGGAGTAATGTCCTCTTCCATGTAGTAACAGTTCATTTATAATGGTACCTTAAATGTTCTTTGCAAAAACCCCTATACATACGCTTCTTTGTTTAGTTAATTAGTTATCTGAATTATCTGAATTTCATTTGATCTCAAGGCAAAGATTCTTACTTGCTGAAATCCTCAATCATGGCTCATGTCATGTTCTTCACTGCTGTTACATTACATGATGATCCATAAATCTCCACATGGCAGTTATTGTCTTCTTTTGCCTGCTCAGTGTTTGATGGGAAAAAAGTTGAAGGAATTCTTGACACAAAATTTGATCTGATTCCCCCTTACAATAACCAAAGCCAACAGATCTTTCATTGTAAGGTGTAATACTGAACAATATTTCTTCTCCACAGACCAGAGATGGTGTGCACACACTGTGTGCGATGACCTCTGGGATGAAACGCAACTGGGTCCAAGCAGTGTTGAAGAATGTGAGACCCAGTCTTACACCTGATGTCGGAAGGTAGATAGAGTTTTATTTCTAAAGGTGCTCCATGATCGGTATCAGACTTGTAGATGGGATCTGCCTTTAGGACTTGATTTTGTTGAGCTTTTACATCATGATGTACCGAAACTCCTTAGAAGTGTAAATAAGTATTTTACAAATTATCCCTCTTCTGTATTCCACACAGCTCCCTTTCACAGCAGAAGGAATCAGCAGATTCAGAGTCGGCTGAGGTCGGTGACAGGGCAGAGGACTCACATCAACAGCAGAGAGAACATGAGTCGAGACCGCAGATGGAAAAAGAGCAGAGATCTGCTGATGGAAACTCTGCTCTGTCTCCCATCAGTCCTCTGCACCAGGTGGAGGAAGGCGACAGTGCTTCCTGTCATCAGCGTCCGCTTCTTGTTGCAACCACACAAACTGGTGAGTTATTGAACAGAATTGAGAATTGAAAGAAATAAGAAATAGTATTTTTTTCTTAAAGGTGCAAATGGAAAATTTATATAGATTCCTACTGTTTAGGGCCGCCAGCTATATTTTGATATATTATTCAGAAATATGATTTCACTTTGAAATTACTATTATTATACATTGCATTACATTCAGTCAGTGAGTTCTGGATGTAAGTGAGTTATCTACTGAAATCCACAATGTATTTGTGAATGTAAAATACTGTTTTGAATGGTTCTTGACATAGGGGGAGAAATACATAACAACATGTTGTTTCAATACATGTTTTAATTGCGCTAAATTTATCATTACGTATGGCCTTCTGTGCCTCAGGTGTGATGAATGCATCATCGTGTGCTGAAGGAGCTGGAAGTCACAGCTCTACCTCCACAGCGGTGCCGTCAAGTGAGGAACATTCAAACATGGGGAGTGAAATCGAGCAGAATTGTCAGGAACTTAAAACCACACCCCAGAGTGAGGAGCAGCAAGTATCAATAAACACCCGTGAGTGCACGAAAGACAAGGAAACACCGTTGTGTGAGCAGCAAACTGGACAACTTGTCAAAGAGGTAAGACTTTGTGTGTGTGTGTGTGTGTGTGTGTGTGTGTGTGTGTGTCACAATCAGGAAATAACAAGAAACTCAAGAGAACTGTAAGAATCCGAAGTCCAAAAATGTATTTGGGGGTTTAATAAATGAAAGGTGAATGCATGTTTGGAGTGACAGTTTGTTACCATTTATCCACAGCTGGAACAAACACAGAAGGAACTGTCTCGACTCCAGCAGCTAAACAGGAATCTGCAGGATGAACTACAACATGAGAGAGAGAGTCATTCAGGAGAAAGGGTTCGTCCACAGGTAGAAGATGCTCTAAAATATGGATATTCAATATTTTTAGTAGTGATGAAAGTATGATTTCCCAGTTTGTCCTAATTAAAAGATTTAAATTAAAGCTCACTGTTGTCCTGTAGAAGGATCGTCTTTCAAACTCTTCGGATCAAGCTTTGGCTTTACAGCGACTGCAGAAGATAAACCATGACCTCCGCATTGAGCTGGAGGCACAGAGGAGGAGTCAGGAGGAGGCCAGAGAAGCTGAACTACGACGAAGAGTAGATCTCTTAGCACAGCAAGCTCAGTTACTGGTCACAGGCGATGCCACAGCGCTCGCACAAGCTCATCTGGAGCAAGACCGACGGCGGTTTCATGAGCAGCAGATGGAGTTGGAGCATTGTGTGTCCTCCCTGAAGTCTCAGCTCAGCACCAGTGAGGAGCAGAGGAAGGAGGCTGAGTCCCGCTTGACGCAGCTGCAGCAGGAGTTGCAGAGTTATCACAGTATCCAGCAGGAGGCCGATCGCTTGCAGAAACATCTCCACGAGGTGAAAACTCAACTTTGTGCAAACGAGGACGCACAGGCCCAAAAAGAGGCTCGCCTGCAGAAACACCTCCTGCTCCTTCAAGCAAGTCAGGACAGAGAACGGAGGAGCTTGGCTGCCAGTCTGGCCCAGGCTGAGCAACGCTCACAAGACCTTCAGGAGAGACTGGACAGGGCTGAGCAGCAGGTAGAGAGCCTGAATAAGACTCAGACCTGGTCCAGGGAAATTGAAGAGGCTCAACAGCAGCTTCAAGAGGAGCTAGCACGAACAATATCTGCTGTAGAGAAACTTCAAGAAGAAAGAGAGCAGCTGGACCGCCGCTGTCAAGAGCTGCAGAACCAGTTATCGGAGGCGGACAGCGAGGTGAGCAGGCTGCAGAGCCGCTTGAAAACAGAAGAGACACACTACTACAATCTTGAGCACTCATACGAGAGCGTTTGTGAGGAACTGCAGATGGCTTTGGGGAAGGTGCAGCAAAAGGAGACTGAAACACAGGAGATACGAGAAGGCTACGAGAGACTCCTCGACAGGAAGGAGCAAGAGCTGAGTGAAGTTTTGTTGAAGATGGAGGTCTTGGGTAATAGCTTGGAGGAGACGGAAGTGAAGCTGAATGAAATGCTGAAAGTTTGCAACTGTGCCTCTTCTCAGCTGAGGGTTGAGTCATCAGAGCCCGCTCAGCATAATGACAGACAACAGCAGACAACTGAGCCTTTCACCGTAAACGACAGCAGTTCAAAGGCAAGAGACAGTGGCCAGTTGTCCAACAGCCCAAATACCATAGATGCTGTCGAGGTAAATGGCAACCACCCTCATGAACATGCAAGGAACAGGTCTCGCTCGATTGACCTGTCGTACCAGTACATTGTCACTGCGGGAGACGATCCAGAAAGGTTTATGTCTGTGATCCAGTTACTTGAGACTAAGCTTTACGTGACAGAGGAGAAGCTAAGAGACATCACGCAAAGACTGGAGGAACACGAGAGCCACATCAGCTGCCAGGACCCCCACCTTTGCTCCCAGCTGACTCAGAGCCGAGCCACCACCCAGCACCTCAGTCTGCTGCTTCACAGTCAGGCCAAGCAGAGCCAGCGCTTCGCCCAGGAGACAGAGAGCCGCTGCAGGATGTTGGCTGGCAGGTTCCAGGTTGCTCTGAACATCATACAAGCCTGCAGGGAGAGGCTTCAAGCCACTCCCATTAATATCGCACACTTTGAGAAGCAACTTGCCAGCGTTGCCGCCTGTCTTCAGCAAGGACAGAGAGGTGCAGAGAAGCAACAGCATGAAGCACATAATGCCAGCAAAGGAGAGGACAAAATCCTCAATGACGAGCCATTAGCTGGAGCTGATAGCAGCGTTTGTGCTAAAAGTAAACTCACTAATACGTTACCCTCAGAGGATGACATGGCAAGTGTAAGGATGTGTTTAATGAGGGAACTTTTTGTAGTAGAAAAAATGCTCTCCGTCCTTCAGAGTCAACGCGGCATTGGCCAACTCTCCCTAGTACCAAGAGAAGATGAAGGGGATGTTGCACACAGGTACAAAAGCATAATCTCCCAAAGAATAGCCTTAAAAACAGAGAGAAGGACTCTGTGTGGGAAAGCAGAATGTGACAGTGATGCACCTTTGGAAGGCGCCATCGGTAGAGTCTGCGCTGAAGCTGAGCTCATTTACGCTGCCTTAAAATTTCAGCAGCAATATGAAGAGGAGCAGAAAAAGAAGGGTCTGGCAGATATCAATCCCCCAGAGTTGGCTCCTTATGAGGAGCAAGTGAAGGCAGAGGGCAGAGGTGTAGATGAAGCCACAAAACCCGTTGAAGAAGACGAGACTGATGACAACAAGATGGAGGCCGAGAAAGAACCGGAATGGTTAGAAAGACTTATATCTCGGCTGCAAAGAAGGGTCAAGTTCTTAAACCAGCTCTGCCAGGAGATCTCTGATGGACCAGTCAGTGAGTGCAGTGTGGACTGTAGCAGGGAAAATAATTCAGCAGTAGACATGAAGTGGATGCAGGAGCAGGCAAAGTTGATTTATTTGTCAAACAGGTTGCACTTGGATTTAGAGCAGGAGTTGCAGCAAAGCGAGATGTTACAGAACAAACTACAGGCTTTGTGCAAAGAACAAGAAATCAATTTAATGGATGAGCAGGAGGTCTTTAATCACACCTTATGTCAGCTTCAGGAGGACAACAGCGTGTTAAGACAAGAACTAGAGCGTGCTGAGCAAAAGATAATATCTGCAGACGCTGAGAACCAGAGGCTCCTGGAAGACATACAGAAAATTGAGGATTATCATGAGGAACGGAGGCAAAAACTAGAGACAAAGTTTCAAGAGAAGATAAGAGAACTACAGCAGATCCATGAAGGGGAGATGAAACACTTGCATGGTTACTACACCAAAGAGAAACAGACCAAAACCTGCACAGAGGCACCTGCTTCCACTGACAGTACGTCCTCCACCGCACGAGACCAGGCTGTGGTGGAGAGAAGTGGTGATGAAGCGGCAGTGAGGGAGGCTTACCACAACGATCGTGAAAAATTCGAGGTATCAAAGACCTTTTTCCTATTTCCAATTTCTTTTTTCAGATGCTTTAAGTAGTGTGATTGTATAGTTTGCTCTTCTTTGTTGGTGCACATTTGTAAAACTATTTAAGTTTATTCATGTGTATTTATTCAATATAGTATTTTGATTAAAATACTGACTAATAAACATATTTTTTGTGTGTGTATAAAGATATACAAAAGGTATAATAAATTTTATTTAATTAATTTTTTTTTTGGGCATGGGGGGTGGGGTTGGGGGGTCCTTATCCAGTTTGAGGTTCTAAGGACAGAGGTTGTTGTATACTGTACCGGTTGGACTATATAAATAAAATTAAATTTGACTTGATATACATTAATGAAGAACCATTTTCTAAATTTCAAAACAGGATCATGGTTTCAGTGCTATGGAGGACATGCACAGGAAGCTGATAGGAGATCTACAGCAGCAGCATCAGACGGAGGTGGCCGCACTTCTGAAGGAGAAAGACCAGCTGCTGCAGAAAGAGACGGCCGCCACAGTAGCAGGTAAAAGTTGTTCAGCGAGAAACTTTGCAAAAATAATTGCACTGTAGAGCCATTAAGTCAATTAATAACTACATTTCATTATCTTTATTTCTGTGATGGGGACATTTCATTTCTACAAGCTTCTACTGTTTTAAATTGATTGACAAACAATGGGTTATAGTTCTGAATGAGTTTCATTTTTTTTTTACAGCAATTGTAGCAATGAGGAGAACCCACAGACAGGAGCTGGAGAAAAGCAGACAGTCTCAGCACATCAGGGAGGGTGCTGACATCACACAACTGCACATGGAGTATGAGTGAGTAACTACTAATCCTTTACTATTGTTTCTTTTGTCCTTACGCTTAAGAGCTACGTATGTCTGAATCACTGCAGCAGTTATTGTCGGGCTGTTGTTTTTGATTTCTTTAGATTGTGTGTATGTACTTTATATAACAAACTGGTAACTCAGTGTAGATGTTGTGTGTGTACACTCACAGTATTTCCATCATGCATTGCAACCAAGTTTTTTTACTTGCTATTTTAACCAAATATTTACCACTTCTTCCTAGTACAGTTTCTTACAAAATGTTGCTCACCTCGCTGTACAATATCCCCTGTGCTTCTGCTTTGCCACTGCAGGAAGGAGATCCAGTTATTGCACAAGGAGCTGGAGGTGCTGTCGGTTCAGCACACTCAGAAATGCCTGGAAAACTCTCATCTGAGCCAGGAGCTGCAGGATGAAAGGACATCTTTGATGCAGTACCAAAAAGAAAACCAGGAGCTGAAAAAGACGCAGGTTTAAACATTTTCCCCCTCACAAAGGTTTCTCAGACAGTGTAGCTGAATATTCCTTATTTGGACTGACTTAACAGTTAGATAGTATAAACACTGTGCGTGTGTTATTTCTAAAGTCATTTGTAAAATGTATCTCCTGTTATCCTTTAAGAGAGAGACAGATGAAATGTCTCAGCTACACTTCTCGCTAAACGGGAACCAGTCACATGTGGCTGCACAAACAAATGACTTCTATGAGATGGAAGTAAGTATCTGGAAAACAGAGAGTTACACTCTCGTCTCTGTCCCACATCTCATTAAAGTCTCTCTGCTAAACATTTCTGATAAGAAAGTAGTGATAAGTGGTGTTCACACTGTATTGATGTACCTGCTACAGGTGATTCTGAGGGCGAGGGAGGCAGAAATGCAGTTTCTCAGACAGGAGGCTCGTTCCCTCAGGGAGGAGTTGAAGATTGCTCGAATGGTACAGAAATCTCTTTGAACCTCTGGGGATCTTGCTGGATTATGAATCAGATGTTTGATTGTAGAAAATCTTCTGCATTATGATCCACTTTTATAGAAACAAGTGGACGATTATCAATAAAACAACAACAAAACAGGAAAAAATGTGTCATCATCAACAAACATCTCCTTTGATTTAATATTTACCTGAAGACTGAAGCATATGAACAAGCAATAAAGCATAAAACCATGTGATGAAATTAACTTGACTAAGGCAGCGGCATAAAATTATACAAATGATCATATAATTTACTGTATGTAATGGATGCCATTGTAAACTTACAAATCCAAACATGTTATTTCTATGTGTGTAACAGGACAAAATATATGCCCAGAACAAGCTGAAGACCCTCTATAAGAACAGCCACGATGAATCCCATCATGATGTCAACAAAATCAGTGAAGGTTTCAAGTCCGCCACTTGGTCTCCAGGCAGAGATGCTTCAGGACAGAACCTCAGTGAGACACTTTTTACTTTGTGAACATTATAAGATGAAGTAATAACTAGCTGAGATTTCTACTCACACACATATTTACGTGTTTAACAATTTTCTCAGTTGTTTGGGGAATAATGCTGCCTATTGTCTGACGTCTTTTCTCAGCACATGAGTGATGATGAAACGAATGTTTAGATCCACCTTCAGGGAATAATTTGATATTTTGGGAAATAAGCTAATTTGCTCTCTTACTGAGAGTTAGATGAAAGGATTGATACCACTTTCTTGTCTGTACAGTTAACAAGAAGCCACAGCCAGCAGCCGATAAGGATAGGTTAGCATAAAAACTGGATCTTTCCCAGAATGTCGCACTACACCTTTAATTCCCTCCCGCTCTGTTTTTACTACACGCTTTGTCTTCTCAGGCGACTCCATGACAAACACGAGTAGTGCTGCTTTTCTGAAGAAAACAGAGAAATCCTCCCTCACGCGTCAGATCAGAGGCGTGAGATCAAAGGTAAAAAGTTGCTGCTGTCTATTGATCAATGCAGAATGTTTCCCTTATATAAACCATGTTAAGCCTTTTTAAACCCTTACCACACAGTTAAGTGTTTCAGCCATACTAACCACTCCTACCTTTATCTCCCATCTTTTTTTTTTAAATGTGTTTTGCTTGCAGAGTTTGAAAGAAGGCCTTTCTGTCCAAGAAAGAATGAAGTTGTTTGAGTCTTTCTGATCCGAAGAAGATGTGACACAGTGACACTGCTGCTTGGTCAGTGCACTTTAAAGACAGAACT
Organism: Seriola lalandi dorsalis; assembly: GCF_002814215.2. Classification (NCBI taxonomy): domain Eukaryota; kingdom Metazoa; phylum Chordata; class Actinopteri; order Carangiformes; family Carangidae; genus Seriola; species Seriola lalandi. Next base: position 91,901 of record NW_019520499.1, read on the forward strand.
CTTTTTACTGTATAAAAAGGTGTGTGTGTGTGTGTGTGTGTGTGTGTGTTAGAGAGAGAGAGAGAGAGAGAGAGAGAGAGAGAGAGAGAGAGAGAGAAGCAGCATCAGGACACCACTAGAGGGAGCAACAAACACTGGCTTTTTTAGATGAACATTTCTAAAGGTTTGTCACTCTGCAACGTAACAGAGTCATCACAACGAAATTATATTCATATGTTCACAGTGCATTGCACAGTGTATATATATATATATACACACACACACTGCCTGTGTTTTCATTAAAAGATAACTCATTGTGTTGCATCAGTTGTATATTAACATGTTGTACCACTAGATGTAGCAAAAAACATTTACTCTCGTTTCTGTTGCTGCAAACAAAAGCCCTCATGGAGATGTTTTATGACCAAAATATAAAATAAGGACTTTTATTAAAAGAGTTTTAGGAAGGTTACTAATTTTTTTTTTTTTTAACAGTAAATTAAAAATATTAGTCATAATGTATGTAGGTTTTGTATTCTGGCATCTTTCAGTCATGTAAACAGACAATAAAGTATTTGCATATTTGTAAACCAAATACCAGAACACACTGTTTATGTTTCCCTGTTGCCATCTGACAATATCTGATTGTGAGAAAGTAAGTAAGTAAATAACTGTCTGTGAAGCTGGAACATAACAGTCAGCAGAGGCTGTTATGTGGAATGTAAATGGCACATTAATGGCTTATTGTCAGTAGCATGCTGTAAAGATGAACAATCTTTATTGTCTCAGTAGAGACTTGTTTTCACAGCCAGTACATGTCCTACACAGAAACATACAATAACATATTGATATACACAATGTATGAAATCTTCATATGGTTACATCTAAACATATACATTCATGTCTCTATGGTCCTCATCACTGGATATGATGCCACATGTGTTAAAAAATACTACGCATTCACAATATAACACCTGATGTGAGGCAGTTATTAAATTATTAGTTTTTATTAATGATTAAACAAATAGAAAAAAAAATTACAATTATGATAACTCCAATATGTCATGAACACAGCATCAGTATGAGTAAGATTTGCCTCCTGAAGAGGCCACGTGGTTTATATGGAGATCTATGTTATCTGTCTTTGTTAAGGACACAGCTCATGGGGTATCCACAGGAAATTATGAAGGATATCATGAACTGTTTTATTTCATCATGAATATACCAAACTCATAACATCAAAAAATACTGTGCTGCCACCTCATACAGTAAAATGAAGTTTTCAGTCTGAGCACACAGAGCTGCTGTAGATAGTCAGAGCACATCACGTGTGTTGTTGGTGCTGCTTTAGTGAACATGCGCTGACAGTGTGTGACACAGTGTGAACCTGAGACGCTCAGGAGCACAGCAGCAAATGAGGAAGCTGGTACAGGAAAACACTGATGTCTGCTCTCACGTGGGACACACACTGTTCATTGGCGGAGCATCAAATCTGCACCAAGCCTGCAAAAGCAACACACTTCAGCAGGGTCTCCAACTTCAACCAACTGTCACAGAGAAGGAGAAGAGCCAGATAAGTCCTTGAGATCCCAAACAGTTTGCAATAACCTCTGATTGAATGTCTGATTATTTATCATTGCCTCTGTCTTTTATGAATATACTGTTATAATGTCCCTCACATTACTGAGAGGTGTGCTTCTCTTCTCCCAGATAACCCTTCAAGCTTAATATGTGTAAACCTAGAATTATGTAGAGCGCTACAGACAGTGTGTTTTCTCTCCTCGCTCTAATTTAGTCTTTTTTAACTTTATCCTATGGAAACAGACTCTTAACAATAAATCTCTACGTCTCCAGAGATCTGGTCACTGTGTAAATTATAAATCACTGCTCCTAGTGTCCTTGCAGAGGACCTACACTCGGTGTTGCTCTGTTCCTTGGAGTCACACTCCAAAACAGGAATATGGCACCTCATTAAAACCCAACACTCATCTTGCCTTTCCTGTGACTACTGCGTGTGAAACTCCGATCGTGTGAGCCAACACTTTGAAAGAGCAAAGCTGACTCTTAATGTTATCCATCATGGATATAATTCTGCTCCTTTGAGGTTTGCACCTGGCTCACTGTGACAGTTGAAACATAAACACCCGTTCTTCTCCAAAAATCGACTATTACATGAGACAGGTGAGACTTTTCATCCTCAGTCATGAAAGTAAAGTGACAAGTGAAGTTCATACCCTTCAAAGTTCAAAGTTGGTCACAGACAGAATAAAATAATCATGTGCATGAAGGGTTGGAAATGGTAGTTTACAAAATAATCTAACTCAAAGTCCACTTACTCGCTTTGGAAGTACTGAAGCTTTCATCTGCTAGTGAATACTATAAAAATGTGGTTGAAAGCTCTGGGAAAACAATGAGAAACAATAAAATGATTAACCAGTAAATATTTTGATAATGGAGTCAAAATGTCGAACATCCTTTTGTAGAGGAACGATTAATCAATTCATCAAATAAATAAATAAAAAAATATGTAGGTAGATTCATTGATGATGAAAATATCATGTTCACTCTTGTATCTCAGAAATACCAAGAAATCCATTGTCTTTTTTAAATGTATTTGACAGTGTAACCTCAGTGGGTATACTACACCGATGGTTGACCAAGTAACTGAAGTTAACTGAAATATGGCAGAATAAACAGAATAAATGAAATGATTTTCATTGGAACAATATAAACCTGTCTCAGTTTGTTTCTGCATCCCTTTGTGTGTGATGCAGTGTATGTGTGTTTGTGCGTATGTGCACCTGCAGGGTTTGTTCTGAGTCGAGCTGCCCCACAAACGCTCCCGGTCCTCATGACTGATCAGCGGATGATGTAAAAACACCAGCGCACAGGTGCACCTGCTCTGGCTGTAAAAATAAGTGGCCCATTTAGTCATGCAAAGATCAATTACAGCAACCAGCAGTGGAGCAGCTCTGATCAGCGAGCGCAGCCCGCTTCCTCGATGATCCACTTCAGACATGTTTACACTGCAGCCGACAGAACCACAACTCTGGCAGGACCACAGCACAGGTCTGGGTTTCAGTTTTCAAATCACTGTCACCAGCAAGGAGCTGCAGACGACTTTTTTTTCTTTCTTTTAGTTTGATTTGGATCACAATGTTACAAAATCAGGTCCAGAGGCGTGTGACCTACATGCAACTTGTTCGCTCCAACTCATATTTGTCAGTGTTTCCATGACAATGGATGAATCCTGCGTTGTTCATCTGAGACAAATATAAATTTGGCACCAACATCAATTTGGCAACAACAGCCTCGGCATGGAGGATGATGAAGATGATGATGAAGATGAGGCATTTGGGGAAGCACTTTAACACAGTCAGCCCTTGTATGAGCTGAAAGTAAAATGTGTCAGCAACCAGGAAAGCGGTTAGTGCAAGAACAGATATGAAGATGTGAAGCGTATTCCTATATATTGTCATCTTGAAAAGCCATAACCAATCATTCTATATAAATAGCTTAATGGGAACAACAACAACCTGCTGATACAACTTAATAACACTGAAGATATTATATATCTTGTAACTGCTTTTTAAAGTTTATGTTTATGATTTTTTTTCTCTTTTTTCTACAGTCAGCTGGACGCAGATCTGTTAACAACTGAAAACCTTGTATAGACAGACTTTTCACAAGGATCAGACCACGTTGTTAAACTTTTTCTCTGGATTATTATAGAGAGCTAAACATTGTTTGTGATGGAAAAAGAAAAAAACATAACAAGAAAAACACAAATTTCTTGTTTTTCTTGTGGAAAACATAAAAGTTTCATTAACGTTTATTAATCGCCTGACAGTAAGAGGGACCTGGATTCAACCTCCAGTATTTAATGTGTGGAGCTAACATGGCCTCCCTGTGTTATTTCACAAGGTGAGAGCACTTCATCACTGTGAGGCAGGATGTTGATTAGGCTGCTCTGGAGCATATTCCCTAACTGGAGCAGGGTGGTTGGTGAACAGCTCCCTGAAAAAAAATCCCTGTGTCTTGTGTATGTGCAGCATTTCTTTTTGTCTGGTGGGTGCACAACGCCTCTCTTCCCCACTCACAGGTTGTTTTTATCGGTGTTGGCTGCCAACACAGACTCTCTACTGTATCTGCAGCCTATGTGTTTGTTCTCTGTCTTCCTTGATCACGGCTGTGTAACACAGGCCTGCAACCATTTTTTTTTGAGGTTCTGGCAGCGAAGTTCATTTTATTCCAAAAATGGAAGATTTTTTTTTTGCTGTTATTATAAACAAATTTAATCCATAGAAGTTGAAAAAACTCCCTGGGCCACTGTAACATAATGTGGTAGCCCTTTACATTATGTTGCATTGACCCAAGGTAATACTGGGTAAGTAGTATAATAATATAACATAAGATAACATAAGATAACATAAGATAACATAACATAACATAACATAACATAACATAACATAACATAAGATAACATAACATAACATAACATAACATAATCAGTCATATCTGTCTGACAACAGGGTAATATAAATGCAAAACCTGTTACTGGAGGTAATAATAGATGGGGTATGCTTTGATGATGACGCATGTTTTCATAAAGGTCACATCATTAAAACATCTTCACACTCACATTAAAATGACAAAAAAATCTTTCTACACTGGTATTTCCTACCTGGAAACATGGTTAGTTTCAGTTCAATTATCAGCCCTGATTTGTTGGATGTGGACATCATCAGTGAGTCAGTATGTAAGACATACTCTACTAGAGAAGAGATAAGAGACCAGAAATGTTCCCTCCAGCTTAAAGGGAAAAAAATGGTTACAAGTTCCAAGCGCTTGCACAAAGATTTTTTATTATTATTATGGTACTACCAGGTTGAAGCCAATAACACAAGAGGTAATTTAAAAACTCAACAGAAGATAAAAAGGTAGGCTAAGGTAGGCTGTGCTATAGAGCCACAGAGATACAGAGCTACAGCTACAGCTATGTGCTGTAGATGTAAAAAATAGAACAATGACCCAAACCTGCAGAAACACACCGTGAGCATGAGCAGCAGGAGTGCTGGTGAGAGTGGACCAAACAGACGGTTACACAGTTGTATAATTGGAGTACCTGCCATGCTCCTAATCCTGAGTGTCCTGCCAGAACCAGTTACGCTCATGTCTAACTGAGCTTTGAGTAAACATCCTGTGCTCTGACTGGTGTCTCCTGTACCACACAGGGATGACCATAGTGTGACATAATACTTGTAATGAATCAGGAGAGTGTGTGCTGACAGTCTGAAAGATGATCGAACGCTGTAGCTTGGGTCCTGAGTGTGGTCAAGCCTGGCCCAGTTTGTCCTGCCGCAGTGAGGCGGCCTTTAAATAACTCGCTGGGTACGACGTATCGGCCGGGCTCTGGGCTCTCTCTCTGTCCCGATAGCACACTTCACATCCCCATCTGGTCTGCCATCTCCTAACTGAACCCATAACCCATTTACAGGCCTGACATCACAGTAACAGTACAGTAAAGCTATAACACACACACATTCACTCATAAACACACAAATCACATTACAGCTTAAGGTTTGAAATGTGTTTTATAAAAAGGTTTATCGTTTAATGACAGTTACAGCCTAATGTTACATTCAATACATTTTCAGCTAAAGATTTTACTCAGCGATTATTGTCTTTGTCTTTGAAAAAAAAAACTATTATAAAGTCATTCCTAACAAATATGACCATTTAGTGTGAAAGAGTAATCTGAAGTGTGATGTCTTGTCCTCACAAATCCTTATGGTAGATGGATTTTTAGTATGCACCAAACACACTGTACGTTTCATGTCTTACATGCATTATCTGTTCTTGTACACTCGGTACATCTACAGATCCAACAGCGCTAACACTTGCAAAGGTCAAATATTATTTCTATTATAATTAGAAAACGAATACTCAGACTACCATGGCTTAGCTTCCTTGGAGGCCGTGATATTGCAGTGTCACACACACCTTCCACCCATGTTTCTGCTCTGTGATGGCCTCCGGTGAATCTGGGTCAGGACAGTTCTGTCTTGTGAAACTCACAAAAGAAATTCAAACTCCTGAGCAAAGCAGTGTGGTGGTGTTCTTTTTGTTTTTTTTTCTTTTAAAGATGTGTTTTTGGGAATAACTTGACTCCTACAATAACATAGAAATAGTGAGTGGTAATGTCAGTCTGTCCCAAGCTTTGGTTAGTTAAATATAAATTAAATATCTCTCACTTTAGGAATTACACTTTTTCTCAACTATGATAGTGGCACAGATGTCGCACAGACATTTATGTTCTCCAGAGGATGAATCTTAGTGATGTTAGTAATCCTCTGACTGTTCCTCAAGCACCACCATGAGGTTGACGTTTTTGTTTTTGAATGAAATATCTCGACATCTACCAGATGGATTGCCATGTAATTTGTTACAGATATTCATGGTGACCAGATAATTCATCTTTGGTGAGCCCCTGACTTTTTTCATCCAGCTCCACCAACAGTCTATATTTCCACTTATTCTGTGAAATATCTCAACATCTAGATGGATTGGCACAAAATTTGGCACAGACAATAATGATTCCCAGTTTATGACCAAATACCTGCAAAACTAATGACATCACAAAGGCAAACCTGCACCTACGCGTAGTCTCACAGGGCTGTTAGCAGGGATCTAGACCCTTGTTTTTACTATTAATCAAGCCGCTCTTTGGCCCCGTGATACACAAGAAATTCATTGATTTCCTCCTTCATCCAGGCATGCTCACACACACATCAGACAAATGAGTGATGTTCTACAAGAAACTGCCTACATGGGCTTTTCATTATCTGGTGTGTTCAACAGGAGCTGCTTCGCTTTCTGAATGAGTCAAAATGGAGACCATACCACCCACTCTGTGATCTGTTTGGTTTTGGTCAGAAAATAAAGACAACATTACAGACAACATAGGAATAGAAATTAGAAGTTTAAAGTATTGGTCTACGCATCCAGTAGATGTCTTGCCTATTTTTTAAAAATAATACAGACTAAGAATTGCTTTATAAGACTGAACCCATAGTCAAACCCAGAGAAATCTATTTAACAAATACGTTCTGGTCACTGTTTATGTTCTGGTCCGTCCACTATCACATCAGTCTTGAATAAACCAGTTGGTTCTTTCAACTCTGAGCATTGCTGACCAGCGCTGGTGCAACACTTGGTAGGGGAAGAGCACATAGTCTCCAAATGCCAAGTATCTACAGTGACACTGTGAAAGGGAGGGGGAGGACGAGAGCTGAGCAGTGAGCAATAGTTCACTAGATGTGGGAAACAGAGTGGGATCTGCAGCAGAACAAGATCAGATAGCAGATATACTAAGAAAGTGTGAGACATGGAAGAAGAGAGACTGTTGACTGCCCATGACTCTAAAATGAGCTGTGAGGAATTGATTTTTTGATTGGATTGGACCCTACAGGCCATGTGAACCCTCTATACAGTTCATTTGGGATAGCTGTGATCAAGTCATTGTGCTATTTCGAGGGTCAAAATTATGACTTCGGTGATTCACTAAAGTCATTTTCTAATTTCTGGTCTGTTTCTGATCAACTGGATATCAATCGAGCTGTTACTCTGAAGGACTTGACAGTTGGAGTGAATGTAATGCTCTCCTCGCTGAGTGGAGAAAGAGACGTGTTAAAACTAGGAGACACCGACATGAAGGTACTCTGTGACCATTTACTTTTGTGCCTCAGGAGGATAGAGTGGTTCTACCCATAACAGATGAGAAGCGTTAAAGGAAGCCTGAGGAGAAACATGCAGTGGTTTGGCTAGTGGACTGGGAAGATCTGGAAGAAAAGGAACGCTGGGAATCAGCATTTATCGGAAGCACTTGCACACAAGGTAAGCTGCTTGTCATTTTAGAGAGACAGACTATCCATATATTACTGTAGTCAACACCGTAGACTTAGACTTAACTTCCATAGACAGTGACTATTGAACTGTCTCTTATTTGTTCAGCTCAAATATATCTTCAGTGAGAGCAGTGACAAACATCAGCAGAGAAATAGACTCATCCCTGCTCCGGCGTTAAGATCCCAGCTTGGCAGGCAGAGTGTGGCTCCTGAGAGGGCTGAGGAGCAGCCGCACAGAATATTAGATATGAATATCTTATGGACACACAACATACTGCTTCCTAGCAACTACAGCATTTAGAAACAAACACACATGGCCATACACAAAAAAATCTCAAAATCTGTTGTTTTCAATTATTGTCATCCTACAGTCTTTATTCTAAACTCTTACAATTCAGGCTTTTGGGTCGGAAACAATGAATATGACATGCCATGCATGTTGAAACTGCACAGAAAGTGTAAATTCATCATATACTATTTGTATATGCAGATAGTATACCGTGTATATAGGCTGTATATACAGGTTATTAATGTCTGTCTATTCATAGCTATAGAGTATCCATGGTGGGGACACCTGCACAGCAGCAGCCTTTCTGACCCCATTTGGAGGTTTTATTAAAGATGAAATCCCAGTTGATTTACACCTCTACACTCTTAAAGCCCTGATATACATTATTTACAGTATGTTTTCTGAGATGAGTGTAGCCGACCAATGTTGTCATCCTACAGTGTTCTCAGATATCCGAACAGAATAACAGTATAATCAAAATCAATCTCTGTACAATTATCTACAAGTAAAGAGCCCACTTTCAGCCAGTTGCTGACCAACATGTCACCTTCTGCTGACCTGCAGCTGAAGTGGTTCCCTCTGGGTCCCCTGAGTCCACAGTGTGATGGTGGGGCAGGGTCTATTTTATGACTTGAAATGAGTGAAGTTCCATTCAGAGGAAACTGCAGCCAGTGTCAGGAAATTAGTCCTACAATAATTTAGATAATAATCCTGCACAGTTGAACCTCAACGTTTCTTATAACCTATGATATGACAGAAATTTCAGTCAGTTCAGAAGACACAGGAACAACTTCTTCTGCAGTATCTTTTACGTGCTAACTTTGGCACTAATACAGGTCTATGGCATTGTATTGCTAGCCATGCTTGTGATGTGGCTCTGTGTATGGCAATGCTGGCCTGTCAGTCGGTCATCCACCAGACCATGATATCTGTGGTCCAGACTGTAATATCTCAATAGCTACTAAACAGATTGCCATGAAATTTTTCCGTCCGCAGGATGAATCCTACAGACTTTGGTGATCCTCTCACTTCACCACCAGCAGGTTGACATTTTTGGGTCTTAGTGAAATGTACGGACAACTATTAGATCCAGTATATTTGTTACCGATATGATCGATAATGATCCGAAAGATTTTGTCGATCCCTAGACTTTAAATAAAACATCTAAACAGCTATTGGATGGATTGTCATGAAATTCAGTTCTGTGTTCTGCGCTCAGGATGAATTGCAATAACTTTGGTGATTCCTCAAATTGTAGATTCATTTTCAAGACTGTTTTAGGTGTAATGTCACTTTAGGGAGTTTACACATTCATTATGCAAAATTTAATATCATACCTCTTCTTGCTAGAATTTTTTAAAGCTCTTGCTTATTACACATAATACTGCTGCTGGCACTATCAATACAGGCTTCACAGGCATTTATAGAAACAAAGTGGTTGTCAACCAATTTAGTGGGAAATTATATGGAAGACATTGTAATGACTTTTATTTCTTACTCAACATGAGGTAGAAATAACAGCCCTCTATGCTGGGTGTGCTGGAGGCAGCATTTGGGACAGATCAGGATACGGTTTCCTCTTTTTCAAAACCTTTTTTCCATGAATGTGCCTGAAGTGATCCCATCGATTGCTCCCATCAAACCATTTGTATCTGTGGCTGATAACCAGTGTTGTGCCCCGTCTTTTTCTGCCCGTATTATTTTCCAATTCAGTCACAGGGGAATCACACAGCCTCATCACTGTACTCCAGTGACTCTAATAGTTGTGCCAGCTGGAAGAAACAGAAGATACGTCACATAAAATGGCAGGGCATTGGATTAGCTGGCTATTTCTGTACCTTGTTGATCAGAGAAATATGTATCTTATATACCAGTGTTGCCGGTAGAGGCAGGGAAGAAAGAGAGGCAAGACAGAAAATCAAACATGTGCTTTGAAATGAAATGCAGTGTCACTAGTATCACCAAGGTTTCAAAATAGAAAATCTGTATAATTATAGTACAGTATCATTTTACAACTTCCATGTTTGTCTTAATATGTGCAGTATAAATGAATCTAAACAGCAGATTATTGTAAATTATATTCATCATTGACATATTGAGAGGAAAAGCAATCAATAGATTCATTACTAAACCAACAGTGAAAAACAATTCAGTGAAAACAAAACATGCTTTGGCTCGGCAAGCTTTGTAAACCAACAAGGTCCTAAAACTAGCAGGGATTAGAGAAGATATTTTTAGGCAGCTGCATCAAAAATATCAAAAATCTGTGAGTAAAACTGAAAATACGGAAGAGAGAAAAATGATTTGATCTCATGCTTTGACAAGTGAACATGATGTTATATAATGATAATGAGAATTTACCATCCACTGAGTCCAGACACTGCTACACACTGTTAATGAATTATAGGGAAGGTGTTAAATAAAACTATGACTGATTATCACTGTGTGATTATCTTATGCTGAAACAGAGGACATTATATTTATCTACTTTTCAAAAACTGTAGTGTTGATAGATGATTCACAATATCATGTATTAATATTTCCCTTGTGCTTCCTCTATAGATAACAACGGTTGTGCCTCACCTCTCAGTTCCAGTTGACACTGAGTCTGTGTTGGACGGAGCGGTGGACTTCCTGTGAGCCAGATCAATTTTGTATGAGCTGGGCTGAAAGTGTGAAGCTACGTGGCTGTGCCCCACTGAGGCATGAGTGTGGGAAGGGCCCACCACCACAGCTTCATATCCTGTGAAGAAGAAGGCCTGAGATTAAGTACCATGCCTGCTGTGGGCAGCTTTGGAAATGGCAAGATTCACACGAGACGCAAATACCGTGGGCGGTTTGTCACCAAGACTGGCCAATGCAACATACATTTCTCAAACATGGATGAGAAGTCACAGCGGTACATATCTGACATTTTCACAACTTGTGTGGACATCCGCTGGCGATACATGTTCCTACTGTTCAGCCTGGTGTTTGTGGTGTCCTGGTTAACATTTGGCTTGGCATTCTGGGTCATTGGCCTCCTACACGGTGACATGGACCATTCCGGAGAGGATGGCAGTTTTGTTCCTTGTGTCACTCAGGTCAACACCTTTGTGGCAGCTTTCCTGTTCTCCATAGAGACCCAGACAACCATTGGGTACGGTGCCCGCTGTGTGACAGAGGAATGCCCGGCTGCTGTCTTCATGGTGGTCTTTCAATCCATCATGGGCTGCATCATCGATGCCTTTATGATTGGTGCTATCATGGCAAAGATGGCGAGGCCCAAAAAGCGTGCACAGACTCTACTGTTCAGCCACAACGCAGTCATCGCCTTGCGTGATGGGAAGCTGTGCCTCATGTTTCGGGTTGCTAATCTAAGGAAGAGCCATATTGTGGAAGCTCATGTGCGTGCCCAGCTCGTCAAGCACCGTTACACGGAGGAAGGCGAGTATATCCCCCTGGATCAGATTGACATGAACGTGGGCTATGACAAAGGCACAGACCGCCTGTTCCTGGTTGCTCCCCTTACTGTCATACATGAGATTGATGAAGAAAGTCCACTTTTTGGCATCAGTAAGCAAGATCTGGAAACATCTGACTTTGAGATAGTAATTATACTTGAAGGGCTGGTGGAGGCCACAGCTATGACGACACAGGCACGGAGCTCTTACCTGTCCACGGAGATCTTGTGGGGTCATCGTTTTGAGCCTGTCATCTTCGAGGAGAAGAGTCAGTACAGGATAGATTATGCCTACTTTCACAAAACATTTGAAGTACCATCCACCCCTAGATGCAGTGCCAAGGAAATGGAGGAGAGAAAATTCCCAGCTTCCGGTGCCAACTCCTTCTGCTATGAGAATGAGCTAGCCTTCATCAGCAGGGATGAGGAGGATGAGGGAGATGTAGAGAAAGAGGAAGACAGGAAGTGGTCATCAGAGCTGGTGAATGAGCCAACCACTCCTAGAGGTGAGCAAATGTCCTCCTGTAGAGAATCAGAGATTTAACCTTTGGCTGTTGCTTCTTTTGCTTTTGTTTGAATGCAGAGCAATGCAGGTGTCATTTGAAGAGCCCTATGACTGTCACTCTACTGACATGAGGACACCACTGAAGACATTACTGCTGCAAGTGGAGGACCAGCAGTACCGATCTCTATCATACAAGCAAGACTGAAACTCGTCACGTTTCTCTCTGGATGAACTTTTTTGCTTCCCTGAAATGGTTACTGAGCTTTATCCAATGCAAACAAAAACTGTCACATTTCAATTTTCACATCCTAGAAATAAAACTGCATGACAATAGCATAGTTTTGTATGAATATTTTGAGAAATGTTTGATAATTTTGATGGGACTGTCTGTATGTGCTGTTCACAGTCCTGAAGCATACAGTCTAAAACTAAGTGTTGAGTGAAATTGACACTTTGCAGATGACAATTAGAAAACTAAACCATAGGAATATTTCTACGGACTCACCTGGTACAAACAGACGTGCAACTGTGGATTTTGATCTTATGATATAACTCATATCAAAAATAAGAATCTTCCACGTTATACAATATCAGTGGATGACTTGGTTAGTTGGCATACATGCAACCGATGGTACGTGTACAGTATGGATTACATGTAACTATGGGAGACACATGAAAGGGTAGAATAATAAACATCCATCATAAAACAGGCAAACATTTATGCATATTAGCAAGGAGAAATATCAATCACTGTCTTTACATTTCACTCATTGGGAAACATTTGACCTGAGCAGATGTTGAGTTCGTCATTTCTTTCTTAATATTTAACTAGAGACTTCACGGCTGGAGAGAAAGCAGATCGAATTTATCCGTTCGCAAAGCCCAGGCTTATCTGTTTGTTACTATGTCTGTCATACTTTCCGTTGCTTAGCAAATAATGCAGTTTACTACGATAACAGATGCAGATTTATCACTTGAGGTTTTTGCTAGTTTCCAAATAAGCGATCCTTGATTTCAGACTGTGGTAGTGAAAAGCAGTTGCTAATAATTTCTAGCCCACAAACCTCGATTTGTTTGCTATGGTAGTAATAATTCTTAGCTTCATAAGTTGGTTGAAAAGGCCATGTCCTGCTGACTTTTAAAGTTTGAAGCTGACTCATGTTAAAAGTAGAAAACGAGTCTTCAACATCTACTTGTTGCCACATACATGATATTGTGCTAAAAGACTGAGGTCTAAGCTAAAAGGACTGAAGCTAAAAGGTCCCAGGCAAAAAGTTATAATCCTCACCAGTTGATGATCAAATATGGAAATAAAGAAACAACAGTGTTATTGCAATGTAGAGATTGTTAATCCTAATATTATAACTATGATAAGGAAAAATGTCAAATATGATTAACATAACCCTGTTTAGCGTAGCTTTGTTTCGCTTAGCTTACAGACAACATGCAAGACAGAGGCTAGATTCATGCTTTATTTTTTCATATTTTCAAATAGTACTGTATTTTTCACTTTTAACATTAAAAGAGAAAAGGCTTTTAACAGCAGGATTAGTGTTAACTATCTCAGGTAATGTTGGGTGGGGTTGCTGCAGTGTAAACTAACCCAAATCCAATAAAGGGCAGGACAGGGCCATATTAGCCTTCAGTCTGACATGGTAGCATCCAGGACTGGCTTCCACAGAGCAAGGAAATTGGCCTACTGATGTTAGTTGTGAACATGGCTGTTGTAATTTTTTTTAATGCTGCTGGCTTTGGAAGTGACGCTGGGCTAGGTCATCACAGTAGGTAAAGCTAGCAAGTCATGCTAATGTTTGCAGCTTATTTTTGAGATGACAAACACACTGGTTAATCCATTCCTTACACTCTTGCGCTTGTATTTTTCTTTTTCAGAGTAACAGTTGAAGAGATCCAAAGCTTGAGAGGCCTGCTAATTGCTACCACTGATTGCACAATTACTGGTCAGTCAAAGCGATTAGCGAACGATCAACTGAAATTGATTTCAGTTCATCTCAGATGCAGTATGTGTTCTAAACAGAAAATCATAACTGTACACTAATGTTGTGCAGCAGGTCAAAAAGCCATCATCATGGCCTGTGTGATTCAAAACATACAAAAGGAAATAACCAAAGACAAATAACACCTCAAAGTTCAGCCCTGTCTGTAACCCCAGGACATAAAAACACACCAAGAACAGGATAGTTTTACTCTAAACTGTCACATATTGGTAATCAAAGACTTGACTCATAAATTCGGCGGGCCCCAAAAGGCAGTAAAAGAGTCTAATTAAAGTCGTCTGCAGTGAAACTGTGTCACACGCATGACCTATGGGAGACAAAGTGGAGTAATATCATATCACATCAATGCCCTATATTGAATTAAAAGGCCAAATCCAGAAAATCTAATGGGAAGCCCTGACACACAACACCTAATACAGTACTGAGGATATACTGTATACCATATCTTTTGAAAGTTGATATAAAGCCAACACATTAATGACTCTCTAATGTTTTAGATGAACATGGGACATATGTTTTGGTACATTTATATGGTCGGTAATCACTTGTGCAAACTAGGTATTTCTGTGAACATAAGATCAAGAGGTTTTAAGAAGCTCTGACTCAGATTTAGATGCCGTAGTGTCATGATAATGTCATCATAGATATATCAGATAATACACTTCATCTCATGGTATCTCAAAGTAAAACATGTAACAGATTATTTAAAATGTATTTGAAGAAGCAAGAAGTGAGTTTGAAGAGTAGGTATGTCACAATGATAAAAAAAATAATGAATATCCTGACCTTGAGAAAATTTGTTGGTATATTATTAAAGTGAATCAATGTGAAAAAGCGCAGCAGGCATTCAGCAAACATTTGCTTAATTGTAATCATGTGTTTCATACAGACATACTCAGCTTCGAGGGAGGCCCTTGAGTGTCCTAGTTTCCCTCTGACCTGCTCATGTTGTGGCGGATCATACACATGGCAACAAATAACACAATTAATTTTCTGCTTGGTAAAATTACTGGCCTCCAAAAAGCCTGGGATAGATGCACTTTATTATTATTATTATTATTATTATTATTATTATTATTATTATTATATTAATTTGGTTCTAGTATTGAGTCCATTGATGTTATTTTTACCAGTTTATGTTGTTTTTCTATGCCCTTGCATTGGCGTTGTTTTCTTTCGTTCATTCTTTCTTTCGTTCGTTCTTTCTTTCTCTCTTTCTTTCTTTCTTTCTTTCTTTCTTTCTTTCTTTCTTTCTTTCTTTCTTTCTTTCTATTATTATTCATAGGACAAGTAACGATGATATAAGGTCAGACTGTATACCACTGTTTCACTTGTCCTGGGTGAGATGAATTAGTTTCCCCTCCAATAAAAGCTCCATGTGGGTTAACTTATACACCTGAATGCCATTTCAGCAAATCTCAACACATTTGTATTTATATCTTGCTGAGTTGTGCTGAAAATATCAGAATAGGCTTGTTCCAGAAAACAAATGATGGTTCAACTGCCCTTTGCACCAAGAGCAGGGCCAAGGACGTCCTGCATGTATAGTGCGAAGGAAGAACTCTATTATTGTAAATAAACAGTTATATAGTGTTAATATCATATGTTCCTCGAGCAAAGCAAGAAAGTGGAAATACTCTCCTGGCTTGACTGACTGAAACAACATCTACTGAACTGAATGACTTTGACCTCTTCTTGCTGTCTTCCACTAAAAGCATTTGAAGCAATCTTGACTCTAAGTTGCACCACACTTTCTCCATGCAGGATTTAGTTTGTTGTGTGAGACAACACTTTATAAATTGAAAGACAAATAAAAGCAAATCTCCTGTTGATTTCCACAATAAAATATATTTCACAAAGCCAACTGTTTTCTTTTTCCTTCATGGCAGGCAGACACTAAGTACAGGGATCATTTTACAGTAAACATCTACTGAATGCATTTGTTATGGAGTTATAACAAATCAGCGCAGCGCCGAGGGAAAGTGGGAGCAAGCTGTTTGACAAACAGAGAGGAATGGACTGTAATTTATGGCTGTGATTAGGTGGGACGGGATCTGGTTGGGGTCAGAGGTGTATTCTTTCACTCTTATGCAACCATACAGGCACGTCTTTGCAAATGTACACACAAGACTTGGCAGTCCCACGTGATTTCACTGCCCAGTAACCTTGAACACTGGAAGAGAGATCACATGCACACAAGCACACGCACAACCACAGAAACTTAACTCAGAACTTAGAATAGCTTTGGTAAATATTGTCAGAAATCAGTGTGGGCTAACTGTTTGTGTAACATGATACTAAATTTAATTTATATCAGCTGACAGTTTTTTGTTTTTTTTTTAATTTAAAAATAGATAAAGTTTTACACTTAGTAACAGGCCGGGATATTTACTGTAAAATTATCAGTAGTATAACAGGTTGTTTTCACTCTCTTTAACTGTCTTTCAAACGCTTAATCAAAGGTTCTACTGATAAGTAGAAATTCCTGTAAAACTGTAAAAATTACAAAGTAGTATTGTGTCTTTGCGTTGGTGGGATGTCTATCCAAGCTTAATGCTATCTAGATCTAGTTTAATTCAATTACCATTTAATTTATGACCCGTCAGCTAAAGAGCTAACGAGTGGGTGTGCGAGTTATCCTGGCAACAACAAGTCTGTCACAGTGACATTTTAGTAGAATGAACTGTTCTCCCCTTTCATGCTTTTAATTTTCAGGATTTTATCTTAGTGCCAAATAAATGTATAAATTCTTACTTTAAAAGTGCTGTTTCCTCTGTGCTGTGCGATGGAAGGAGCACTGAGAATAAACTGGGAAGCTTCCCACCCACTCTGCAGTGTTGGAGGATGAGAAGCCGTGGAGGGTCAGTCTTCCATCATGCAGAGTGGGTTGTTGAGAGGCAAATACAGCCTTAATTGCAGCGGCTCTATTCTTTGTTGGTTTCCCACAGCTGCCAGAAGGAGGTGGAGGGTGGAAAAAAAAGTAACATGATGCAACAGCTGCACTTCCTTTCCTCGAGCCATAACAGATATTTAGACCTAGATGTTTTCTGCCGTTGACTCGTGCATCTCCAAAGTCTCATCTTCTCTACCTTGATGAAGACTGATCTCACTGGAGTTTGAAAATTGTTAGATTAAACCCAAGATTTCTGTCTGCCAAGATGTCTCTCTGCCCACACAGAAGAATCTAATTTAATGTTGTTATGAAAACAAACTTCAGTAAATGTATTCTTTTTGTGTGTGTGGGCATTTGGTTCTGTAGGTCAAATCTAGGTCAAATGGTCTCTCAAAAAACAAACCCCAAAAGCTCCCAAAACAAAGTCTTCTTCGCTGGTTACCTGCTGTAATAAAAGATGAAAGCTGCAGACAAAAATATGTCTTTCTGGAGCAGTTTTAATACACCTCATCTGCATGTTCTGCTGTGGTGAATTATCGTCATAGATAAACTGAGAAAATCTGTATTGTTATCAGTTGATTTGTTTCTTATGGGAATATAACCACCCATTAAGGCAAGGAACGATGTAAAGAGTTTGTTGTCACAATCAGTCATTGTCTTGGGAAGTGAGCATTCATGTTGAAAATGGTGGGAAATGTTCCTTTAATCTTGCCCTCTTTGGTCTGGGGGATATGAAATCTAATCAGGACAGAACAAGTCAAGGAAACCAATCTTAGCATCTTCACTCTTCCACTCTTTCCACAGCAAAATCAGATAGCTGAGACAGTCTCATGTTATTGTTTTGATGGGTGTAGACAGCTTAAAGGTTGGAGAAGTGAACTTGTGAATGGAAGATCCCTGGTAGGAAAAACCCGCCCTGACTAGGAAAGACTGAGAGCGGAAACTGGTTTTAGAATCAGGGTGGATTAGACTGTAATTGAAACTATATTGTCTGGCTGCCCTAAGTGAACCTGTGTAATGGAGTCTGTGAGAATTTTTCATTACTTTAAAAAGAAATTTGAAAAATGAAAGTACAGAGAAATGTCTGTTTGTACTTTACTTTAACTCTGTTATTTCACTTTTACATACATTATATTAACATTTAATAAATAGTTAAAACACTATAATGTAGTTATAACCTGATATAAGGAAATATTAAGTGTTAATTAGTGCATTTGTCAATAATTAATATTAAAAACATGAACTAGTGTATAAACAATTAATAAAAACACAGTACAAAATTGCTTTAATCATATTTAATGATGTATGATTACTCACGTGCTGCTATATATTATGAACATATAGTGCTCACAAGGGCCATTTTTCTAAAACTTGAGTAGGATTTTTATTTTTCTTATTACTTCTTCTACAACTGATCATATTACTATATGCTACTATACTATACTATACTATACTAATATACTACTATACTATATCATTTGTTATTTGTTACAGATGATTCACATAAGACGTTGACAAATGCATTTAAAAACGCATAAAATGTCCTTATTGGCTTAAATTTTCTTACAACATTTCATTCACTTGCAGTATAAATAATAATAGTTAAAGTATTTATTTGTTTATATATATTGTTAAATGTTGCATTTTCCTCTATTATTTAGACAGCCAAACTAATAATGCTTTAAGCAGGCAGTGTAATGTATCCCCTTTCTCTGCTGTGTCTGCACACTGTGAGGATGTTGTCAAAATGAGCAACATGTGAACGGAGTAGTTTAACGAGAGGCACAGATATCTCCCGACTGCCAGGGGATCGTTTGTAGATGATTCAGCAAATGTGACTCACAGGTTCAAAGAAAGTGAACACTGATTTGAATCACATTTAAGGGATCGTCACTCTTGTGAGGCAGTTAAGACCAGTGTCAATGGCCACCAGTATATACGACTGTCTACGGTCAGCTCTTCTATCTCTTTAAATAATTTTGCTTGTAGAGACGCATCCTCCAGCTGAGCACATCACTCAGTAGTACTAGCTGCTCCAGTCTCCACTCCTGCAGACATACAGTATTTGATTACAGCAACAGGCTGATTGGATTACACGAGGAACTGACTCAAATACCTACAGCAAACACAGAGCAACTGGAGGACTTCCTGTCAGCCTGGCTTACCACATTGAAATGATCCATGAAAGGACACAGTCATAAACTATTAAGACTTATCAAAAACCCTTTGGCAACATCTAAATCGCCAATGTCATATCTTCACTTCACAGGATTATTTCTCTCTCAGGCTGCTGCTGTTTGTCTCTGTTCTTTAACAGGTGTCCTGTTTAGCCTCAGCTCACCTCTTACCGGTGAACAGTTTCTAGGTTTCAGCTGAATATCATTGTGACTGTATGATAACTTTTATTGAAAAGACTGTGATAGGAGCAAAGGACAGTTTATATAGGTGTGAAAACAAAACGATATTTCATTTTACTACAAGGTGTATTTGAGTTTGCCCATGTTGTAACATACAAATCAAGCTGAGAGTCGTTTAACCCCTGATGGACCAGTTAACATTTCTTAGACAGACAGTATAAGAGCATTTGGCATCTGCATTAAATGCCTGTCTGTATTAATGCAACATGTGTAAACATAACTGAAAAAAAAAAGAAAAATTAAATACACTTCGTCAAAACATCTAGACCTAGAAAGCTAATGGAGTTGATAATCAGAAAATAGCCCAACCACAAACTGTATAGTAACTGCATCCAGCTAGGCCTACTGGTTTTATTTGGATTGCAGTTATTTTATATTAACAAACAATACAGACAAGGATAACATTCTCATTAACTTCTTGAGGCCTTTCACGATAATTTTTTGGCGTACAAAAAACACACAGCTGTCTTGTCCAGGTTCTGAGTCCCAACACTGATAAATACTGTACAGAATAATAGAGATTTTAATACATTAGAAGAGCCCAAATATCCAGCAATTATACAACAGTTAGTTCCGACCAAGTAATTTGATTGGATGAGAGGTATTTCATGAGCACTAATACAGAGTGTAACAGCGCTAGGACTTTTCACTATTTGTATCACTCCGCTTCACAGGTGTTCCATTAACCGTTAATTAGTGTTACATTGACGGTCGTTATATATGTTAGCCTGTAACAAACTTTGCACCGCAAAGATAAATATATTTACAGAAATGACATTTGAATTAAATGATGTGTGGTCGTCAGAAGACGATGAAGGGAAGAAGCCTGGATACTTCAGCGCACTCCTCAGGTAACGTGTAGACAAAGTAGCAATAAGCTAGTGTGCAGGTCTAGAAAATGTTTTTGTACCAGTACCAGTCCAGTTGAGGAACTAGGCCTATAAAAATCCCAATTTGTCGTTGCTTATTAAATATGGCGCTCCTAGAACTGTTATGTATAAAAGTATAAAAGAAAGTATAAAATGTATTAAAGCAATATCACACTCGAGGTCGAGATGTTGTACTAACATACAGCTGTAATTCGGTCAGTTACAGGCCCATTACCGAAGAAGACAATCACAGCTGTGCTGATATTCAGTACATCACTCCCTCTCGTGTGATATTGCGTTAATAATCATTTTGACATCGTAACTACTGCTACAGACCTGAAAGGAGACTCTTGAAGCTTCTTTGCTGCCCTCATGTGGCATAAACAGCTTATAACATGCAGTGGCAGGCAGCTGTCATTTTCAGCCTATAGCCACAGATTTGCACACAAAGATTTTTGTATGAATTTGACAATACAGGTTTTAATTCCTTGTGAAGTTATGTTTTTTCGGCATTTTGGAGAATCATCTGGTGAGCAGTACCCACAAAACAAAGGATGCGTTTTTATTAATAATTACATTTTATTACGTAAATGACAATTTTGACAGTCTGGTCTTTAAAGACAAAGACAGTGCTAAACAGGTATTTTGGTTGGGTGGAACAGAACCATGCATGCTTTTGACACCACTCCTGTTCCTGTGCATGGGTTTATGTTTTTGTACATTTCTTGAATTAATTAACTGATTTGACCAGAGACAGACACCCACCTGCCCAGCCCGACCCCAAACCTTCCCCCCCCCAGCCCCTAGATATCTCTACAGAGTTTCCCTTCAGCCCCAGTTGCAACTATCATCATCTGTATAAGTCAAGATATCTGTGACCAGGCCGGTGCCGATGGTTCTGTTTCCGTCTCTCAGAGTGAACCTCTGGCCTTTCTCCAGAACCATCGGCTGACGGAGCGTCAGAGTCAAGGAAGTGTCCTCTCCCGGCATCACCATTTCCTGAAACAAGACAAGAACATCAATTAGGAGAGTTGTTGCTATTCCTTAAAATGCTGTTGTTGTACTATGCTGTTTACAAATGTGAGAAGCTGAACAGTACAAGAGTTTATGTTGGGAAAACTTAAGAGTTTTGTGCTTTTTAATAAACTACTGTATGTCACCATATCCTCATTTACAGATTTGATGTGACACACACACACACACACACACACACACACACACACACACACACCTTTTCAGCACACACACACACACACACACACACACACACACACACCTTTTCAGCAGGCAGAGTGACTTTGCAGGTCATATCCCAGGTGAGAGAGAACATAACGGGCATGAAGTTGGTGACAAACGGTTTATGTCTGCCTCCCTCCTCTTTACTCAGAATGTACACCTGTAAGAGAAGAAGTACATATATGTCCACACACATACACACACACATGTGGCTGGTCAAAAATGTGACTGTTGACCCATCTCCAGGTAAAAATGAGCCATTTAGATTAACTGATTGTTCTGAAATTTTACAAAGGAATCAATGACAACTTTCCGTATCTTTATTCTCTCAGACCTGGGCTTTGACTTTCTGGTGAGGCATGATGGATCCTGGTTTGCTCATCACCATCCCTCTGCGCACATCCTCCCTCTTCAGGCCTCGGACCAGAGCACCCAAATTATCTCCTGCCTCTGCCCGATCCAGAGACTTGTGGAACATCTCAATACCTGAGCCAGACAGGACAGACAGGGAGGTCAGATACTTGTCTATACACCAACACTCATACAATACAACATGTTTGGACACACCAGTACATCAGACACACAACCTAACTTGTCTTAGTAATCAGCTGCAATTACACATATAATGTTAACAAGCTTCTTCTTATAACCTATTGAGTGCTTGAGGCCACTTTCAAATGTATTCCTGATACACACAAACATGTGAGACATTCAAAAAAAAAAAAAAGCACCAGAAAGTGTCTTAGCAAGGTATTGGGCCACCTTTCATAAATTCAACAATTTATGATATTATTTACCATTCTTTCAAAAGGAATTCATTCATTGGTGTTTTAATGTAGAGCTTTCTCTTTCACTCACCTGTAACCACAGACTTGAAGCTGCGATTGTGACCTATAAACTCACAGTCGTCTCCTTTCTTGATGATACCCCTCTCCATGGTGCCTGACACCACCGTGCCCCTGCCTGAAAAACACAATTGATAAGCCTCAAATATACATCAGCATCAACTGTCTCAGCGCATCACAACTTTGAGACAAATGTCTGCAATCTTGGGATACAGCATTTTACAGAGATAATATTTTGCCACTAAAGCTTAAACACTTTACACAGGGAACTACAACAAAGAAAAGTTACAATCTATGTCTCTATGCATTCAGTATTTACTTACCTGGGATAGAATAAACCCCTTCAATGGGCAGGAGAAAGGGTTTCTCCAGCTCTCTCTTTGGCAGAGGAACGTAAGAATCCACAATTTCTAGCAGTTTCATCACTGCATTCACACCCAGCTCAGGCTCTTTGTTCTGAGATGGAGCAAAGAAAGAAAAAATATTCAATCACATCACATCAAATGTTCTGCAGTTAGTCAAATTTTGGCTAATTCTTTTGCTGACTGAAGTAGCTAATTGATCAAACCCCACTGAAATTATTCACTGCCAGTATGTCCTCACCTCCAGGGCGCAGAGGGCAGATCCTATTACAACAGGTGTGTTCTCGCCATCATAGCCGAATTCTGTGAGCAGCTCGCGGATTTCAATCTCCACCAGCTCCAGCATCTCCTTGTCCTCCACGGCATCGGCCTTGTTAATGAAAACCACCACGTGCTCGACACCAATCTGCCTGGCCAACAGGAGGTGCTCGCGTGTCTGAGGCATCTGGCCATCGGTGGCTGCCACCACCAGGATGCAGCCGTCCATCTGAGCTGTGCCTGTAATCATATTCTGAAAAAGGAAAGCGGACCTTATTCTAATAAGTCCAAAATGACAATGAGGCTGCATCATATCCAGTGTTTTCTTGGTCTGGTTGCATGCAGCTGGAAAAAAATTGCAGATTACCTTGACATAGTCAGCATGACCAGGGCAGTCTGTGTGAGCGTAATGTCTGTTGGCTGTGGTGTATTCTACATGAGAGGCATTAATGGTGATTCCTCTGGCCTTCTCCTCAGGGGCATTGTCAATGTCTTCATACTTCTTGTAACGAGCACCACCAGCGTCGGCAAGCACTAAAGAAGGGAGGTCAAATCACTCAGATCATGTTTTGGCACTAGAAAACTAAGGAGGTCAGAGGTCAGTGTAATGAATTCATGCTCTGGGCTTAATTCAGTTAATAAATGTGTCAGATTTACATTCATTTGGGCGAGAGCAAAAGCTTGGACATCAATGATTCTACCTTTTGTGATGGCTGCAGTCAGGGTGGTCTTGCCGTGATCAACATGGCCAATTGTTCCAATATTCACATGGGGCTTGTCTCGGTTGTATGTCTTCTTAGCCTCTGCAGCAAAGGTTCGCCGACTCAGAGGCACAGCACACTACAGACAAAGACAAAGTTATACAGCTAGAAAATAAACAATAAACAGTTGGTAGACTGCAGTTTGTGTGCATACTCACCAATCTGAAGGAGCTGTGCAGGAGGCTTGGTGAAGAGAGCTGAAGGGCTAAGAAGAAAGAATCAAAATATGAGAATTTAAAAACGTAGTTGATGCTGTAATAAACTGTTTTTTTTTTTTGTCACAATACAAGCGTTGAAAATTTGTGAAGGTATTTTAGGCCCACGACTGACATTAAACTATTATTTTACTCTCGGTGCAAAATATATTCATGCACAACACCCACTCAATTTGGCCAGCAGGCTGTAAGGGACTGAACGTTTTGTTGTTCCCTCTATATCTGTTTCAATCAGTGCAGACACCTCTTAATAGAGATGCCCCCCACACCCTATTAGCAATGAGTGCCTCACACATCTTTGCAAACTATCTGATCCAAATCTCTCCCAGAGTCCGAAACCACAAAGTCACAACTCTCACACTGGGATGGAAAATCTGGCAAATATTAAAGAAATTAATTCGAGGACCTCTGAAATAATCAGACTCTGAACGGACTTTTACTTCAGTCACATTTTACTACGAAATTATATTATTAATTCATGGCCACAACAATAACTACTAGTTGTCTTCTAGGAATGTACTACATTTCTTTATGAGAGTGTCACATAGGCTACATTCATTTTATTGAAAAATATTAAATACTATTATATAAACATAACCTGGAATCTAAAGCTGCAAGGCACATGCATTTATAATGTCCATCATGATGTACAGATGACGGATATAAGACTAATTAGTTTTGAATCAGTTTATAAAACCATGCAAGTTACAACTGCAGTTTCAAGCAGCTCTGCAGCAGCTGAAAGTAAGCTAACAAACCCTTTGAACCAGAGGGGAGAACTCGACTGTGTCATCCTCCCTCAAATAAGCTGCTTGTTAGTTACAGATAGAGAAGACTTCGGTACCTGCCCAGCTGCTTTTAATATAAATATTATTTTAATAACTTCAGCAGCCAGACGTCATCTTCTGCTAGATGTATCGTTAGCTAACATTCAGTGGTAACGTGACCTTGCTCTGCTATCAGAAGAGACAGCATCATCTTTTTGTTCATGTTCTTATATTTCTATGGGTACAATCAACCTATCCTATTATGTGCACAATAAAACAGGGCGTTGTGAGTCCACAATTGTCAGAAATGCACACAGAGACAGATTAATTAATTAAACAATTTTACCGGAGAAACATGCTCGCAACCCCACAAGCGCCGCCATCTTCAATGGTTAGACAAACCAAAGACGATCCAGACCAAGATAGTATCCGGCCAACTCCAAAGCTGTTGCTTAAAGCAGCAAAACGTCGATGCAAAATAGAGTTTTAAAGTTGTTGAGATTAATACCGAATAAGGAAGTAAGATGTTGGTATTATTCGTGTTGATATTTTAAACTATTTATAAGTCGTGTATTTTAACATATAAAATAATAAGCGATTATAACATGTAAATTGTCACATACATTGTAACATATAATACTGCATATTTGACACGGTTGTTCTGGTATTATTATGAGGTAGTTCTCTTACTTTGACTAATACTCTCTGAATGTCGCTCGCGCAAACGTCACTGATTTACCTTAAATACGCTGATATGATCAAGCTTGCCGTTGTGACTTTTAAATTACGTTGTCGTACTGCTGTCAGTTGTACTATATTGTCATTTTTGAAGGACTGAATTGACGTAGGAAATGCGAGGACAAAAAATGACCCTGTGCTGAGAAAAGAGCACGGAAAGAAACCCTTTTGCCTGCCGATTTAGTTCAACATTTACGGTAAAAAAATGGCAGCCTCCTTGCCACTCGTGCTAGCTAGAATGTTCTAGCGTATTCATGTTTCTGTGTTTACAGGGGGAGTAAAGTTGTTCCTAAATCAAGCAGAACCCGTGTGTCCATTTATTCAACTCATTTGTACAGGAGTCCTGAAAAGGTGAGTTGAGAATAATCTAATTCTGCTAACGTCATTAAATGGTATCCGTAGCAAAGTGTGAATCTTTAATGCTAGCATGTTAGATATTTTAAGCCTCTGTTAATGTTGTTTTTGTTAGTTAGTATAACTCTGGTGGAAACCAATTAGCTGTTCCTAACTGTTGTCCTGGAAGTAGTGTTAAGCCTCAGCAGAGTAGAGCCAGGTAAACTTGTGGATTAAGTCAAAAGCTGACTGCTAAGTTTCTGAAATCCACACTCATTTTTCAACATTTTTTTTTCCAGCAGCACACATCATGGCAGAAAACAATCAGAACAGAAGATATCCGCAAAATCTTCAGGGGGTTCTGCAGCTGGCAGTGGAGGCTGGATCTGCTGCAGAGGGACCTACCCCTGTTGAACCCATGTCAGAGGAGGTAAGTGCCATTATAAATGTCAAACCTGAGCAGGCTTTGGGCAGATACTACACATTACACCTTGTTAGGTCCAGACTTTCGAGTTCACCTCAGGACATAAGAGCAGTTTGATAAAAAGACATGTAACATGTTTTTTTATAGTGAAAACTCTAGCATGTGTTCCTTAACATTATGATGGTACTTGACAGTATATATAGAATATGTTATAGATGAGTAGAGCTTAAACAGTTAGTCAATTCTCAGAAAATTAATCAGCTATTATTTTGATAATTTATTAATTGCTTTAACTCACCGGTTTCACACTTTTCCCCCAAATTTGAATATATTCTGGTTTTCTTGATGATGGTCAGCCAAAATAAGCTATTTGAATGTGGCAACTCAGTCTGTGGGAAATTGTAAAAGACAGCTATTCTGTCACTACCCATTACTTCCTCTGAAATCAACCCCTTTCCAAAATGAAGTCCATTTAGGCCTAGATCAGTTACTCTTTAAGTTGATTTTAAAAGGATAGGTTTGGGTGAGACAGTTATGATTGCCTGAGTACTTTTTTCAAATTTTATTTGGACCCATAACGACCACCACCTTGCATCAAAGGTAATTGAGAAACATTATCACGCTCCTTTGTTCCAGAGGAAAACATGGCTAAGAGAAGCTCTTGCAGAAGTTTGCAAAGGGCCGATGGATGAAGTGGAGCAGATGAAGCAGTGCTTGGCAGTCCTATGCAAAGAGGGAATGAGCGAAAGTGAGAGAGAGGGAGAGGAGGAGAGGGATGAAGAGGAGGATGAAGATGAGCGAGAATCAGCCTTTGAGATGCTGTCAGAGTTGTGTGAGAACTTGGACAATGCTAGAGGTTTGTATTAAATGGTATTGTATTTGATATTTGATATAACCTGGAGTGACTATACGGAGGTAATAAGTACAAATGCAGTTTGTTTTCTCTGTCCTGAACTTGTCCTCTCTTCCTCTGCTTCACAGACCTAATGATTCTGGGTGGGCTGGAGTTGTGCCTCTCCAAGTACCTGTGTCATGTCCAAAGTGGCTTAAGGTGGCGTGCTGCCCAGCTGATCGCTTCCTGTGCACAGAACATGCCCCAAGTGCAGGAACACTTGCTTAGCATGGAGGCACTGCCAAAGCTGCTGCAGCTGACGGACTCAGACCCCCACCCAACTGTCAGAGTAAAAGCCCTTTATGCTGTCTCATGTGAGTATCTCAAGTTAATGCACAGGTAGACGGTGCTGCAACAATTCACCATTTAATATTTAAACTAAATTGAAATGCTGTCTGCATTCATGCAGGCTGACATTCAGCATTCAACATCTCAGAATAAAACCGTAACTGTATCCTGTTGTGACTTTAGGTCTGGTCCGAGAGCAGGAGACAGGTCTCCAGGCTTTCCTCTCCCACGATGGTTTCTCAGTGTTAATGCGAGGCATGCAGTCTGACAATGAGAAGGTCAGGACCAAGTCAGCTTTCCTTCTGCTCAACCTGCTCACGTCACATCCTGAACAGAAAGGTATGAATGAGAGAGGCATTTAAACTGCACGATGCCTGCATCATACAGTCCTTCAACTTTGCAATCAGTAGTAAAAAGCAACTAAATATGAATAAAAATGAGCTTAGAAAATAAAATTGATCCCTGCTTTTATCTTCTGTAGCTGTTGTTAGAAAGGGACCTCCATTTTGGCGATGAAGGACACGGTTCTTCATTTTACAGTTTGATTATAGAAGATCATCAGCTTGTAGTGTCAGTAAACCAGTTTAATAACGTAATAGTAAAGCTCTCACATATCACTGGTCTTTGTACACTCAGGCCAACTGGTTCACTCTATCCTCCCCCAGATCACTGCACTGGCACGCATTCATCTATGTGAATCTATATTATATAAAGTCTGTGAATAGCTATGTCCTTTGTCGTCAGCTATTCTCTTAGTGAATTAAAATCATCTACTGGCTGCTAATGTTTTGGGGTAATTCAGAGTAGACTGTAGTTATTTTTATGGTTTTAGACACTCCTGTGTTGTTTTAAGGTGCATTTTAGGTTGTTTTTAAGTTTAGGTTTTTTATTTTGTTCATGATTGCATTTGTTTGATTTTTGTGGCATATTTTGTATTTTCTGTCTTATGTTGTTTGTTTGTAACTCATTGTTAATGCTGCATTTCTTTGCCATTTTTAATTTCAATGAAGATTTCCTAGCTTAATATAGATAAAAAAAGAGATCCATGCTGTTAATGGAATAGATCACACCGAATTGTGCCACAACAGCATTCTGGTACAATCCCTATCTATGCTCACTTTCAGCCCTATTCACCCCTGCACTGATAATACCACACTTAAGCGACACTGTATCCCTCACTCAGATGTAAACATTAAGTGTTTAAGTGATGTTTTTCTACTCAGCCAGACTTTGCCTTGTTAAGAATGGTAGCACTGACAATGTTAGATTGCTTCTTTCCTGAACTGATGATGCTGATGCTTTATTCATTGTGGGCCTGATATATCTAAACCCTGTTTCCTGCTTCCTGCAGACACAGTTGTCTCCATGGGTATGGTACAGCAGCTGGTATCTGTTCTCCGCACCCCTCACTCACCTTTTCATGAGCATGTGCTTGGTGCCTTGTGTTGGTAAGAAACACTGACAGTCTTTCAGTCTTCAGTATTGACAAGTTTACATTAATTCATGGTTCACATTAGTAATCATGGTCATCCTTGTTTCTATGTGTGTCTAGTCTGGTGGAGGACTGTCCACATGGGCTCAAAGACTGCATGAATCCTGCTCTGGGTCTGGAGGAGCTACTCAAACAGCGAGCCAGAGAGCTCCAAGGAAAGGAAGAAAGTCAGGTAGTTTATACTGAGCCTTTAGCAAAATACAACAACCACTACAACACATTTAGATATTACAGGCCAATGAAGTTAGCAGACTGTTACCTGTCCAGGAGAAGTACAGCAATTTCTCTCCATCTCTGAAACAATTCACTATTATTGACACATATCTATCTGATGAGACGTGCACACGCATCTGCATTTGTAGAGCAGCCAATAGGAACACTCTCTCTTCCTCTAAAAAGACCTGTGATTGGTGAAAGTCTCGTCATGGGCTAAATTTTCTAATGCTTGAAAACAGAGCCAGGAGGAGGTGCAGACATGTACTTTGCTCTCAGACCACTTGAATTACAATATGCTGAAAGGTGATTTGCCCATTGGCACCAAAATTGACTGCCTACCGCAGCTTTAGTTGTTGAAAATTCAAGGCCAATATTTAACCAAATTAATAAAGCAAAATATTGGTCAAAAGATATTAATGGTATAGGCTTAATCCTTGTCCAGGAAACATCTTTTAACGTCACATTTTGTTTACCACAGGAAGAACTGGACTTCTGCAACCGCTTGAGGGTAATGTGTTTTCGCGGGCAGCAGTCAGATGACAATGGGATGGATCGCTGAAGTCTTATGTTCCTCACCTGTTTTAGTATTAGTGTAAGATGTAACAGAAGATGTTTGATGACCTGGATCATGGATGTTATGCAACGTCCTTTCTGTTATGACAATTACTGTCCATATTTTGCATGTACTCCAGGAGCTGGATTTTACTGTGTAAATAACTGTAATGTATAAAATACTTTTTCCAGTCATTTCAGTCCAGTGCTTTCAGTTCTTCATATCTTAAATGTAAAACCAAGCATCTCCATTACAGGTACTACATATAGTATCCACTATTTGAATTGTTGATTTACACCAATTATCCAAGTCTCTGAGCTAAAGTATTTTCATTTACTTTCAGTTGTTTCTCTCTAAAAACATGGCTCAGAATTACAGACATTGTTATTTTTTTTACACCATATTTATTTATTATTAACAAACCAAATGGGAGTATTTATATACATACAATGGCCAGCTCACAAGTGGAAAACAATCACCCCCACATGCACAACCTACACAAAAACATGGATGTCCAAATCACTGATTAAAATATTTTCTCTCAAATTGGAGAATACAGATGTTATTCTAAACTGATATTCACTGAGTTTCTATCAGTCTTGCTTGTAGATGTGTGATGTTTTAAAATGTTACAAAATATGAAATACAAACAGGAAACGCATAATAATGTATCTTGTGTTGCAAGATGCTCTTTTTCTCCATCTTTCCCAGTTGTAAATCTTTGAAGTAGTGCACCAGTCAGAGAACTGTGCTTGTTGTTTTTATCTCTTTTCCTTTTATTTGATGGGTTCTTTAAAAGAAAATCCAACACCTACAGGAAGTACTCAGTTGTATTATTAGGATTTCATCAAATAAGTACATGTGAGCAGGATTGTTGAGACCACAGAGATGCTGTTTAGGACCTCTTCCATTTTGAAAGGTCGTCATTGTTTTCAACTGCCTTTATATCACCCACTGCAATTAGTAGCTGTGCCAAATAATATGTCACCATTACAATGGCATGGCTGGGCTCCATTGGTGCCGTCACCTTGAAAACTTGCAGAGCCAGTGCAATGTCAGACACCATGAAGGTCAAACTTCCTAACAGTGTTGCTGCCTGGCCAGTTCTAATAGCTAATGTCCCCATAAGAGTGATTAAGAATATGTAGACCCCCACTGCTGGAACTAGTAGATCTGAGTCTGGTGCCTGCTTCAGGAATGGATATAGGTAGATGTAGAAACTTCCTCCTATAATGAACAGGATCAAATACAGGAAACGGGTCCAGGAGGAAGAGGAATATGTTGCATAACGACTGGAGAGGAAGGTGAGTGAGTATATCAGATGAGCCACAGCGAATGCAGCCATTCCTGAAACAGATGTGTGAACATGTTGAGGATATACGAAAACAAATGAGCAAAATAAATTAATTACAGCTTTTGTTATAACTAGTGACTAGTAATGGAGAAAATGGTGTCTACTGTATTGTAATTTGCTTATATACAATTTGTGCTTCACTCCTTTACAAACCAGGCTCTTACCGTGCAGAAAAAGCTCAGGCCATATCAAGCAACAGTCACCAAGAGCAGAGAAGAGCAGTCCTCCTACAACTCCCAGGACACTCTGACCTCCATTCCAACTCAGCACTGCTGCAGCCAATAGCAGGATTGGTGCTGATTTCACACCTGCGGACGTGATGGACATGGGCGAGTCTGGAGTCCACATGTAGAAATACAAAGCTACGGACAAAAAGAAAGGCAAGAGGGAAAAAAGCAGGGCACGGGACTGATGGAGAGGGAGGAGAAGAAAGAAAGGGGGAGATATGTTCCAACTTGAATTTTCTAGATTGATGATGATTTTAGACAATTTCATCTTTGTTGAAAAGGTTGTAGTAAGTAACATAAATAACTGAAGCAGCAGTAAATAGTTTTAAGGTACCATATTTCTCCTTTGCCTCCTGTCATAGGCATCTGTCTCAAGGATGTCCATCTTCTCAGATTCAGCACTGACGTGGGTTCTCACAGATGTCTCAGTTGGATGAACCTGTCTTGTTAAGCACCTTGTATTTTCTTCTCGGTTACCAACACATATAATCCTCAGTGTTCTCGTGTTGTTCTCCTGTTCCCCTTGTCTCGAATCCCTGCAGCGTCTCCCAGTCTCGGTCTGTTGGTATTTCACAGCAATGAACTTTGGTCTGATCCTTGCTGTCTGATTGCTCTCTGATAATCAATGTTCTCCCTGTTTTGAGTTCCCATGGGCAAACAGCTGACCTTTGACCTCTCCAGGTGGAATACACTGGTGACATCAACACTTGAAGGGCAAAGTTGAACTGGGTAAATAACTGTGTATGGCGCACTGTCACATCTGGTTGAGGTTTCTTTCTTACTTTACAATTGAACTTCAGGATTATTTGTCAGTATCTGTGTAATATGTAATATATGACTCATTTGTAGGGGTTGTGATCAAAAATTGATTTTAAAAAGATTAGAAAATGAATTTCACATTGCATTGCTTATGTTCACTAGGTGGCCACACTGCTTCACATTTCTCCAAAAAGGAAAGAGCCACACCGCATGATGTTCTAATAGAAAACAATCTGTGCAACAACAAAGCTTTAGACATAAAAGCAATATATTAGATTTTTCTTGAAATGAAGCACACAGTTGCATTGGGCATGTTTAGTTTTATTAAGCTTTACAACTGAATCTGAATGTATCTGAAACTGGAATTGTTTAAATGAATGGAGGAAGAGCCCTGCGTGAGATATTTCCACAGACAGAAAAACAGACAATAATTAACCGTGGCCTCTCTGAGTCAAACTTTGTACTGTGTTTTCCCATAATTCCTAGAGTCGTGGGCCAGTAGTTGTGCTTCAAGCTGGGAGACACACAGCTCCGGAGGCGTGTGGGATTATCAAGTGAGTAGAGCAATAAATGTAGTGACGATATATTACATTGGTTAAGAGGAGATTGAGGAAGATGAGATATGAAGGTATGTTGCAGTTGCTTTTATCAGCATGTTTGCTTCCTCTGCAGAGGACATGGCAACCAGCTCTTCTTCCCTAACGATTGGAGTCGTAGGATATGGACATCTAGGTTGGAGCTCCCCTCCAAACACAAGACACACACTCTTTGAATACTTTGCTTAAATTAATGAATCTTTCCTCACATCAACAATCTGCGTGTGCGTGTGCGTGTGTGTGTGTGTGTGTGTGTGTGTGTGTGTGCGTGCGTGCGTGCGTGTGTGTGTGCGTGCATGCATTCGTGTGTGTGTGTTTTAGGACAGTACCTGGTTCAGAGGATCCTTCAAGATGGAGCTGCTCTTGGTTTGACTCTGGCTTTTGTTTGGAACAGAAATTCTGACAAGCTCAAAGGTTCAGTTCCTGACGAACTTATACTTGGTGATCTATCAACTTTTGCAGACAGGTGCGCATACACACACACACACACACACACACACACACACACACACACACACACACACTGCAATAAAAAAACTCAAATGAAAACACAGTACTACCATACAGAGATGTGTCTAATGCTGCATGACATCTTTCTAACACTAAACACTTCGTGCTTTACAGGCGATGTGATGTGATAGTAGAAGTGTGCCATCCTCAGATAGTGAAAGAATTTGGGCTTCACTTCCTGTCTCAGTCTCATTTCATGGTGAGCATCTCATCTGTTTGTATGAGAGTTGAGCGCAAAAGCAATTCATTTATTTTTCTAAACAAAAAACTCTGTATTAACAGTTTTTTATATAAAAGTCAATGTTTGTGAGGGATTTTGTTGTATTTAATAATGAGACGGATCAATTTGCCTTGATAAATCTGCAGTCTTTGCTTTTTATGTTCCTATTCTTCAATTGTAACAACACTTAAAACAGACAAGAGTAAGACAGATGACAAGGTGTTTTAATGGTCGTTCACTGGTCTACTCTAATGAGGAGATAACATTATTAAAGGGTTTGGTATATTTTAGGGATTTATAATATATTATGGCAACTACAGTATCTGATAAGGTACAGTATGTGTTTTTCCATGGTAACAATGCTGGCTTCATTATCTTCACTATCTATGTATGATTATTGGTAAAATTTATGTTGACATATTCCCACTTTAAACCCTGATCTTTTAAATTCATGAATGCTAAATAAACTAAGTAAATAAAAACACGCAATATGGTTAATCATAGTTTTATCCTGTTTTATACCTTTATTTCTCCTACTCTGAGGTGGGCTCTCCCTCTGCCCTCTCTGATGCTGATCTGAACAAGAGGCTGCGTCAGGCAGCTCAGCAGTATGGTAGGACACTCTACGTCCCCAGTGGTGCATTATGGGGAGGCCAGGACATCCAGAGGCTCAATGATAGTGGAGCCTTAAAGGTAACACTGGGCTAGTACGGTGTGGAGTTGGCATGCAAGTAGGCGAGTTTAGACTGTGAGCTGCTTTGTTTTCACTTCGGCTCTGTAGATGAAAATGGCTTGAATAGCATCAGTATTGACTCGATTTTGCTTTTGCTTGAGTTACAGTACATGTCAGTGTCTCTGGTCATCATTACTGTGTTCTGATTGAAATTCTCTCTGGCGTAGGCGTTGTTTATAAGAATGTCCAAGCATCCATCCTGCTTCCGGCTGACAGGAGACGTCCTCTCACACTGGACGGAGGGAGAGGGCAGACGGGTTTTATTCAGAGGCTCGGTGGCAGAGTTGTGCCCACTTGCTCCGAACAACGTTAACACTATGGCAGCAGCAGCAGTGGCAGCAGGAACACTCGGCTTTACTGGTGTTCAGGGAGAGATTGTGTCTGACACAGCGTGAGTCTCACTAAAAATCAGGTTGACTTGACGAAGCCTTTCACATCTGCTTGAATTATCCACTCTCATACCTCTTTATGCCACAGGTTGAGTGATTATCATGTGGTGGAGGTGGAGGTGTCTGGGCCTGATGGCTTCTCAGTACACACAGTGAGGAGGAACCCAGCCAGACTCGGAGCTGTAACTGGCAGTGCAACATACAACTCCTTCTGGAATAGTTTACTCGGTGAGTCCTGTATATTGTTTCAAATACTTTCTCAAAGATCCTGATGTAAAGCACAACAAGGCACCTCTTCATCAGTGTAATAGTTTCACTGTTTCAAACAAGCAAAAGTTCTGAACTAGGGTAGGGAGGGTTGAAGAGAATTAGTGCTCCTCCTCCATTGAAATCTTTTGCCAGCTGTAGCTTTGCTGTAGAAGAAGTACTGAGATCTTTTACTTAAGTAAATGTACCAGTCCTGCAATCAAAATCTAATGCTAACAGTGAATGGTACTAATGCTTAAAGTATCTAAGGTAAAATTACTTACTGCAGAAAATGGCTCCTGTGACTGATGTGTTATTGTAAACAAAGTTTTTGGATTGTTAATAATCATGCATCAAGTTATAAGGAGTATTTTTAACCATTGTGGCTAGTTTTTAATACTTTATATACAGTGACGTATTTTAGTCTAGTTGGTCTCCCTCCTTATAATATTATCATTTGTTTTTAATTTAAATAATAATCTAAAAAGTAACTTCAAATAAATGTAGTATACTTGTAAGTACACATACCTCAAAATTGTTCTTAAATACAATACTTGACTTTTTAGTTACTTTGCTTATTAAAAGTAAGAATTGAATTTGTGTGTGTGTAAATAAGTGACATGTAATTGAGATTCTGGTTTTAACCTTTACTTTCTTGTTCTTCTCAGTTTGCAAAGGTCACGGGGGCCGAGTCTACTTGTGTTGAGGCAGGTGAGGACTCCGGAGGCTAACCTACAACACAGGAAGAGGATCCACTGCGAAATTCCTGGTACATTAGATGGTTTATGTTGGACAAGTTGTGTGGATGGTGGATCAGTGGATCAGTATGTCACTGAGAATTTGAAAACCCCTGGATATCTTTGTTCTAATAAAGTGCATGCACACGAAGAAAGAAGAGCCAGTTACCATTTGTAAAGCACAAACAGTTATATTATATATTTAAACTTTATTATAAGTTCATCTGGTGCAGGACTGTAACAAATGATAAAACTATTACAGGGAGTGTGAGTATATGCCTGGTAAGACCATTTTCCCTTCTTCCATAACAAACAGTCAAGACGTACTTTAGCTCTCTCATATCTTTCACCTGAAAACATGGTTGCCATCACAGAACACAGTCCCTTTTATCCTCTGTCTGTCTCATCTCTTTTTCTTTCACAAAAAAATACTTGCCGGATCAGGCGAACCTATGAATATCCATCTCCACAAAAGCACACACACAGACATACAGGATTAACACAAGTGTGAGGTTGTTTATCGATGATCGTCACTGAAAGGCTGTGATAAAATAAGGCACAGAAACAAAATGAAAACACACACATGACACTATTCATGCCATAAGTTGTTGTTGTTGTTGTTGTGTGTATGTGTTTTACACTTTATTTCCATTCTGGGAAGTTTTGTAGTAAACAAGGCAGAAAAAAATGCTACAATAAGGTCAATATCACACTTTTAAGCCATACAGTAAAAAGAATACGTGATACTTTGTGGCTACTCACAGCAACTGACACCGTCTTTTCATGGGCATTTTTTAGCTGGAAGTAGCTGAACCTGCTTTGAATGTAAAGATGACATGCTGGTAAAAAGGAGGGTTATGCTGTTTTCCCTGCTCTGACCCTTTGAATCAAGTATAAAAACCCCCTCCAGAGTTATTTTTTTCAACGCTTTAGACCTATGTTATCCAGTGTTAGTACTATACAAAATCCAGCAATCCTGATTTTGTTTTATCCATGATGAGCTGTCGTTTAGCCCTTTCTAGCTGCTGCATTTCCTCCACAAAGCGAACCACTGGTTGCACTGCTGGTATTACTGAAAGAAAACCAAAACATATCAAACTTTTAAAAATTCTGAGGAACGCACAGGTTGGGAAGACACTGACAGTGATGCAATTTTTCACAACAAGCCAATATTAAATTTATCACATCCATTCACAACTGCACTCATTTATAAAGTTTGTGAGTATGGATGACTGTAACGATTTCCACAAGATAAGGTTTTACTAGTGAGGTTTAGCATGTACTGTATGTACTGTATGTGTGTGTCTGTGTGTGTCTCAGTTTTTCTCGCTTATAACACCGTTGCTGTTCCCGTTGACCCCGAGGACAGACTTGTTTTTGAATGGCGGGGTGTAGGGCTGGCGGATGTTCACCCGGTCCTTCTCCGCCTCCAGATCCTCGTCGTAGCGTTCGTCTTCGTCGTTGTCCTCAGCCTCGCTGTGGTGGGGGGAGGAGTGGCGAGACAGAGCTGGAGATGGCGGCACAGAGGCAGGTCGGGGGTAACGAAAGCCTGAGGTCTGAGGATGAGAACGAAGGCATTCAACTCAAAGATTTGACTTCCATGAATGCAATAAATAATGTTAAGTAAGTCTCCCATCCAAAGACACACAAGTTAACTTACTGAGGTAGGCTCATGAGGTTCATATAAGTAAGTGTCAGGGAAGGCTTTAGCCAGGGCCATGTGACGAGCAGCTATATAATACTAGTGTGGAATAGAAGAAGAAACAAGATTAATTCATTTCAAAGATGTCACGTGAATAAAATTCATCTTTGGGATTTGTAATCTCACCCTGCCGAGGTATCTCCAGTCCAGGAGGTCACTCAGGCGCTCAGTCCTGTTCCTTTGGATGATCCTCTGGCGCCGGCTCTGCTTGCAGAACTGGAACAGGAAGGACGTGAGCTGGTTACACGACTCGTCGATCCCCCGATACCGCCTGTCCAGGATGTAAATACCTGCAAAAGGGGAAACAGCATGACATTAAAGTAAGCATCAGTTATCCCTCTTTACCCTTTTAAAGAGATCTCTAAGAATAACTGAGAATTAAAAAGATAATGTATAAAGAAACACACCATAGGCTGAGGGGTCTGCTATGTGTTCCTCCATGAAGCAGCCAAAGCCTGACAGGTTAGTTGAGATTGACGGAATTCCCATGACTGTGCACTCAGCTGCAAATGACAGAGGCAGTGAGGCCCGATTAACATTTTAATATCATGCATACATGTATTCACGTGCAACTTGTCAGCATGTGTGAGTCATACCAGGTGTGTAGCCCCAAGGCTCATAGTAAGAGGGGAAGACACCAAGGTGGCAGCCTCTTACAAACTCCTCATAATCCATTGGAAGTAAAGGAGAGGTGGACGAAAGGAACTCTGGATGGAAGATTATCTAACGGATGGAGAAACCGTTCATTATCAGAGCCTGTTATAGTATATAGTATTTACCATAACAAATAGTGTGATTAGCAAGCTATTGAACTGAAAAATGAATGGATTATTAGCTGTGTTGAGTATGTCTCCAACTGTTAAAAAAAACAAACAAAAAACAAACACAAATACCTAAAGAGTTGAGGGGAAATCCTCAGGGTTGCCATTGTGATTATTTTTTTATGCACTACCAACTGACATACCTTGACACGGTCAGCAGAGCTGTTGAAAAGTCCAATGCGGCGGACACAGTTAAGGATGGGGTCACTGCTGTCCTCCAGCATGTTATGAGTGCAGATTGGAGGCTGGCACTGTCTCTGAGTCGCAAAGATGGCGCGCTTCATGATGGTGAAATCCTCTTTGTCCAGCATCTTTGACACATCTGGCAGCTGCCCACTAAATTAAACAAAGTGTTTTAGACCTCATGATGAAAGGAAACTAATATACTACTATACTAGTATATACTATACTGCTATAACTAAAACTTGATTATTTTGGACTTTATTGTGTAAGACATGTATCTGGATTTGTTAATCATTTCCAAAAACACCTAAAATATTTATGGAATACTTGTTAGCATGAATAAACTTCATCAGTTTGTTACACATTAAGTACCATTTCAACAATGTTGATAATGAGTCCCCATTTTATACAAAATCTAAGAACATTTGATGGCCTGATGGGAAACATATGGATTTTATTTGTACTCTGATTTAATTTGATGCTCTGATAAAACAGATTATTCAATATCTTACAGGTTTTCAGGAAGTGGACCGACAGTGTTCAACTTACACCAGAAGTGACTCATAAAGTTTCTTTCCAAAGCGTTCCTTCACA
Source organism: Seriola lalandi dorsalis (assembly GCF_002814215.2). Taxonomy (NCBI): domain Eukaryota; kingdom Metazoa; phylum Chordata; class Actinopteri; order Carangiformes; family Carangidae; genus Seriola; species Seriola lalandi. The sequence goes on from NW_019520499.1 coordinate 130,668, forward strand.
GTCTGAGCAGTATCCCTGTCAGAGACAAAGATAAAGAGAATGCAAGTATAATAAGATAAAAGTCAAATGTCTGATGATGAAGAGAGATCAATATCTGTCTCAGTATGGATGGGTCAGTGTAGCACTGTCTGCCTGTCTGAATCACAATCTAAACATGCTTCATCTCGATGCTTCGCCTTGTTTAACATAAGAAGAAACCTCACCAGAGCTGCTTCCTGACTGCTTGGCCCTTTAAGGTTTCCACATTAAAGTTGTTTGTCCGAGCTGGCATGATGAAGAATGCAATGACGGTCACATCACTGTGGTTGACCTGCGACAGGTAGACCACACAGAGATATTGAGTTAAGTTTGGTATTCACCTTTCTCCTCCCTCCCTCCCACACACAAACACATAAATGCTTCTACTACGTCTGTTGACACGATAACACCAACACACACTTACTCTCAGCAGATAGTTGAGTCTTGCTAAAGCCTCCAGGAAGATATCAGCTCCTTTGTTGGAGAACTCATACCTTCCAGCTATGAAGAGGAACAAACACTTGTCCAGGTTGAAGTCAAGGTGCCTGATGAATACAATCCAAAATCAGTGTAGCACTTACACTTACAATTTACTTATGCCTATTTTGGTTCTTTAAGATTTTGACAGGACATTAGGAAGAAGGTGTTTCCTGGTAAATTCAACAGAATATACATATAACATAAGATTGACTTTATTATTTACTCTATTTCACCAATGTTCGACATCTATCCTCCCTCAACATGCTGCTACAGTCTAGACCGTGTTGTGATACTGTGAAGTGTGTTGCAGGGTCGCTCACCCATAGAAGTGTCCCCTGATGAACTCCTGAATCCGATTCTTGCTCTGGGCATGGAGGTTTTGAAACTCGTGCATGGCTGAGAACTTCTTCACATTGAGCCCGTTGGGAGTGACAATGTCTGTGCATGATGGGAGAGATGAAGGGCGTTCAATGCAAAATATGGCAGATACTAATTCAGACCGTCAGTTAAAAAGTGGTGAGAAATACATTATATCCATGTTCAGCGAGACCAGTGATAAATAAGAAGAGAGTGAGATATCAAGGGAGCCTCTTCTCTAATGTCATACATCAATTCACCTCCACACACCTGGTTTCCTCTTGAGCAGGAACTCTGCCTCGATGGCTGTAATTTGTGACACAGTGGTGAAAACGTGAGCGCAGTGAGTAGCTGCCCGCTCCAAACAATAGCGATGGTAGATCTGTCTGTCGCCCGCTTCCTTATCCACGTTGAACTGAACGAGACACAAAGACAACAGAAAGTATAATGAGGTTGATTTGTTCTTGAAAACATAATCCACTACATGTTTAAGAATAAAAATTACTTGTTTGATTATGGATTTATTGTGGCATTATATATACTGCACCAATCTATCCTTTCCAAAATTTGTGAATATGTAAACATACTCACACACACCTCTGAAAGCTTATTATAGAAGTCCACATTTCCAGCGCACAGGTATCGTCCCAGCAGTGTAGCGTGAGTGGTGAAGATGGTTGCGACAGGCAGCTGTCTATGTCTACACAACACCAGGCCCAGGCCAGCCAACCACTCATGGAAATGAGCCACGATGTGTGGAGGCTCCTCACTCTGAGCTGCGTACTGTGATATGGGAGAGCACAGAGTCAATGTGAACAACAAACATACACACAACACAGCTTTAATTTCATGTTTATGCACGTTTTTTCTTCAGTTGCGAGGCACTCGGCAGGAGCTGCTGACCTCTCCCAGAAGCCAGGCCGTCAGGAAGCCGAACAGCACAGCGTCGTTGGCCTCACGGTCGAACCAAGGCACGCCGATGTCACAAAGATCCCAAAGCTCTTTCTTCCAGCGGTCCAGAGACCACGCAGTGAAGCCGACATCAATCAGAACAACGTAGGGACTGCCCTCAATGAGCCAGCGCCCAAAGTAGACCTGTGTGGGGGATGAATGAATGAAATGAAAGAATGCGAGGCAGAAAAGTTACTTAATGCGACACCTCACCATGGATGAAGGCATATTTTTTACTCTTTAAAGTGACTAATTTAATTCTATTATGTGGGAAAAGTTGAATGGTTTATCATTTTACTACAAAAATAGTACAAACCATTGAAATCTTAGGAAACATATTCATTTTAAGTTAAAGAGTTGCAGCTGCAACAGCAACTCCTACTTTTTTGTTTGATGCAAAAATGACATTGCATTCATTCAAAGTTACATACGTTTGTTTTGTTTTGTTGATACAGAATCACAGCGAACGAATGTGGCTTAAAGCTGACTAAAGTGGAATTGACAAGTTTAACATACAGGATCTGTCTTTTAAGAAAATTAGTTGGCATTTTCAGCCCAACTAATTGTGCTCTGGTGCTGGCCTGTAGTGGAGCTTATAGGTTGTGTGATTTGAGGTAATCCAGGCAGGCTGTGTTGAAAAGGCTGCACTATCCCTTTAAAATAGATTCACTACCACTCCAAGCCTTGACCCATAATTCCACAGCACTCCCAGAGTGACACAGCACAAAGCATTAAAAGTATCACTCACACACACACACACACACACACACACACACACACACACACACACACACACACACACACACACACACTGGCAGTCATCTATTTCTGGAGTGTGTCTGTGTGAAAGAGTAAGAGACAGAGAGACATTGATACAACCTCTAACCTTTGCAAGGAAATGTCACGGTGTTTGGAGATGTGGGCAGGGACAGAAGGCTGAGCAGAGGGCGAGTGGGTCAGATATAAAAGAGAGGCTAAGGAAGATCTCTAAATGGGTTTTAAGTGTAGTGCACATTCACCGCATGTATTCACAAATCTCTCTCCATAACTGTAACTCTCTCTCTATGTCCTTGAGTGTAACACAAATTTAACTCAGAAGAGGTGTGTGTTTACTGTGTTCGTGTGGTAGTACCTTACACCCACTGGAGTTCATCTTGTCAATGGTTCTCTTCAGCACGGGGTTGGTGGGCTCGATCAGCTCCACCTGAGTGCGCACGTTGCTTTCCACATAGGGACCCACCAGGAAATAGTTCTCCCCCCATTCCTCTGAGGTCAGACGGGCTTTGGTCTGGATGACGGTGTAGATGCCTCCAACTTCAAACATGCAGCAAACATGCCACACGTACGCACACAAAGTGGAGACAAAGATATAATGTTATTCAGCCTGATATATATATATATATATATATATATATATGTATAGATATACATGAGATATTAAGATGATGGGTCTCTCATAAAACAGGAATAATCTGTGTAAATAAGATAACAACAAGAAACAAGAAATACTATTTTTAAATGTTTGTCTCAAAACTTTTAAGAGGAAGTGCACACACAAATGCACACACTAACAAACACTTGCCTTTGTTAGCGACCTCCCAGGCAATTTCAAAAAGGACGGCATCTTCCAAATCAAACTCCTCATCCCACTCCTCCAGTCCTGAGAGGGACGTGACAGACAGGCTGCGAGCCAGCGGCATGCTGGGTAAATAAAGAACACACTCATGTGAGACAGGAGCACCCTACATGATCTAAGATGGTGGCTTTTGCCATTGTCACTTATTGTACTTATTTATTTCACATTTGAATATAAGACTTTAAACCAGCCCATTGTTTAATTACTTTGCAAAGAAATTCAATCAATACTTTTACAATGGGAATTTAAACCAGTTGCTTAGGACAACAGTAATTGAATGATTTTAAATTTGCTTTGTAAACCTCAAGTGTCAATGATACATTTTTTAAACAATCTAACTTTCTCTGAACAACCATTTCCTCACACACTCCCAAGAAAGAAGTGACTCACACACCCGATTTCATAACTCCTATTACATTATACTACTGTGATGTAAAGTCTTTCTCAATCTCAATTGTTTTACAGCTTGAACGATTTCTCTCTGGTGGAACTCTGATGATCAAAATGCAAATAAAGATACTTATCATACACTATTGGTCAAAAGTTTTAGAACACCCCCATTTTTCCAGTTTTTATTGAAATTTCAGCAGCGCACACTCAGCGAAAAAAATTGTTTAGGTCCAAAAAAGAAAACTGAAAAATCATGTCAATTTCATAGAAAACAGGCCATTTTCATGGATTAAGAAGTTGGTTAATTTACAGTTTTCCTGTAGCTGTGGAAGAAAACTTCCTACAGGTGATTTTCAAACTCCTTGTCTGTACAAAGGCAGTGTTGGAACAAACTGTGTTACTACAACCTCAAATTAAGACAATACTGTACTGCAGGAAGTAATACTGTATATCGCTTTCATCCTACAGCAAGATAATGACCAGAAACATTAGAAGAAAAGAACCAGACGCCCTGGGACGAACTGGACAGAAGGTGAAAGCAAAGCAACAAGTGCAACACATTTGTGGGAAAAGTGTTGGGATGAGCTTTCCAAACGTTTCATTTTCATTGTAGAAAGAGTGTCACATGTGAGTTTGGCTGCTGGATGAGTCTTTAAATATTTATTATTTATGTATAATTAAATCTATAATTTCAGAGTACACTGAGACATTACACTATATTTCAGTAACAACTGGAGAGATGGAGGTGTTCCAAAAACTTTTGATCGGTAGTGTATATGATTTTCATTTCTCTAGTAACTTAATAACTTAACCTTTAGATGGTCTCATGTGAGACCCTGGTCAAACAAACAACACAGAAGTCATACAGAGCCACACTGAGTAACAGGGATCCAACATACATGTGTGCATGTGTCATGTATTTGCTCAATCTGAGATGGTCAAAGGGCTTCCTCTGGCTACATAACATGCACATGTACAGCCATGCATATCTCATACTATATACAATCTGCTCTGTGAGAACAACACATTCATCCTGCACTAGACCTCCACTGTAAGGAGCAAGACTCAAGTTTCTAAGTTTAATTATCTGTCTTCCCATCAGTAACGGAGACATTTAAAGAGAGGACTACATTCCTCCTGGCTGAGTGTAAAAGGGAAGCTTCAACTGTTTTCAGTTCCTGCTTGCCAATATGGTGCAACCTCCTGAACAAATGGGTGAGTAGCGTGAGAAAAGATGCAGAGCTGAAGGAAGGTACAGACAAGGGCACATGTCAGGTATAAACTTGATCCAGCTGTTTACGTTGCGCCACTTATTGATATGCACAAATATGTCGCAATACCTTGAAGTTCAGGTATATGAAAAACTACAAAAAAATGAACTAGTGAATGAACACTACACACTGGGAGAGGGGAAATGCTCTTCCACCTGTAGAACAATCCTGTCCACAACTTTGTTCACTGCTCCCCAAAAATTTAATCTGTGTATATTCTACTGGTGAGACAATCTCAAATTCATAAGGCATACAGACGGCATACCTCTCAAATAAAATTTCCTCCATTTGCGTGCAGTACCACAGAATTTCAAATCAGATTAATCCAAGTTACACACTTAGACACACCCTACTGTGTCTGATGTTTTTCCAGAAAATAATTTAAATTAGCCTACCTCACAAGTAAATCCTTGAAATTACATCTACTCCTTCTCCTTCATTGAAAAATATGTGTCATTTCCAAAGATGGACTGCTGGATACAAGAGGTCTCCTTCTTCACTGAAACATCTACTCTCAGTGGATGTGCTCTAGAGGTTTCAAGTTTCCACATCACACTTGAACCATGCCTGGCTTCCATACTAGTCGTGATATCTCAAAATCCTGAATCCTCATACATCTTAAACTCAACACAGAGAAACTTCCCCCTCCAGGAAATAAATGTGAAAAAAGTCCAGTGAAGCTCCAACATCCAACAGAAGTGACTCAATCATTTCTACACATACTTAGTGAGTAAATACCACAGTGCCTAAATGGGACTATTTCTTCGGGGACCCCCTGGGCTCTGTGTGGGTGCCCTCACATGGCTTTGGACACCACTTTATGGAAGCACTATAATGTTCTACTAACACTCACATGGACATGCAATCACAATAATTACCATCAGGCCCATGTCCACTATTATGAATATTTACATTGTGCAGTCTAGTGGGCCTCAGGTCTTGAGGAACACCAGAAATCGTCCCAAATCAAGCTATGGAGGACGCACTGCTCGTTCACTTCGGGCAGTGGCTGCTCGTCCAAAGACCACAGGCAATAACAGTATCAAAAACTCAACAGTAGAGCTGCCGGCTGCATATGAATGCTGTTACATGCATATACTGTGTTTTCTCTTGAGTTGTGGGGCGAACGTGACATCAGGCACCTACTGCAACACAGCTGCGGAAACGCGTAAAGGACACAGCGTCCTGATGCACGTCCGCAACCACTGATGAAGTATTCAACTATTATCATTGTAGAACATTAAACACATAAACACAGATGTCGACTTACCCTTCGGTTTGTCCCAACTTTACGAAGATGAGCTATAAGCAGCTGTCGTAGTCAGTCCATGGAAAGGATAACAGCGGAGAGTGGGGGAAAGGGGGCGGCGGCTTTAGTCAAATGCCAGCGACTCACATTGGTTTGGTGCGTTTGCTGTCATGTTGAGGGACGGGACGTCCACGGCCTGCGATTCAGGAAGAAGGTGGGGTTGGTGAATGCGGGTCGCTGCTGTCACATTATGCATGAGCCTCACTCTCATTGGCCTCAGTCTCCTCTTTGTCTCCACCTCTGCACACAACGTGACGGGAACTGGGTGTTTTCCTCAGCTGAGAGACGCTATTGGCTGGGCAGAAGTTAAAGGGCGCTACAGTGGTTGGTGAATTAGCATTTCATCCATTCAAAAGAGGGGAGTCATTGGCACCTTTTTCTTTTTTTTCTGTTAGCAGGGAGAAGTGCAAGAGAGTTATTTATAATGTCTCCTAAGGGTCATGTAGAACATAGTTTGGAGAAAACAACATGACCGGTGACATTAAGACACCCAACCCCTCCACATATCTCTGTCATCTATCCTATAGTAACCTTATAGTTATTTTCTAACTCCACCACCATCCACCCTTGAGAGCCCTGACCACATTGGCCAAAAAGTCAGGGACTATGTTGGTAAAGCTGCTGAAAATAAGTGAGTGGCTCTGCGGTCACAGTATTGGTATATCAGACCGCTGATTCCAGGACAAATCTTCCCTGCTGAAGTGTCTCTGAGAATGGTACTATCCTCCTGCCAAAATTGTTGGATGTGGCAGGACATGACCTCTGACCTCACTGTGTTTGTGTCTCTGGAGGGGGTGACAGAAGGCCCCACCAACTGTCATAGATAAGTACAGTGCATAGCACAGTGATGACTGCACTGATTTATATGAAAAGATCAGATTATCATCAGTGACATCTAGGAATCAGCATACCTGTGTTTTCATGTCTAAGGCATTTCTATGTCTGAGTTCCTGGGATATTTTACAAATTTGAGTTTAGAGAAAATAAACATGACACCAGATCACAAGATATGTTCATCTTACAAACTCTGAGCTTGGCATGACCGGCTTTCTTTATCTGCTGATTATTTTCTTAATTAATCGATTCATTTTTTGGTCAATAAAACATCCAACGCAGTGAAAAATTCCCTTGAGCCCAAAGTCATGTTATCAAATGTCTTTTAATCCAACCAAAAACCAAAATCAAATTATTTTCATTTACTATAATGTGAAGCAAGGAAAAGTAACTGTCACACTTGGGCACCTAGGACCACCATTTTCAACATGTTTGCTTGAAAAAGGAACTAATTGATATATTGATTATCAAAAAAGTTGGTAGTCATTATCTATTGATGAATTTATATATTAACTGACCAATCAGTTAGTTAGACACACACTCTGAGGTACTGATATCTTTAATAGTTATTGATTTCATTAGTGTGTCCCTGTGTATGATGATAATATTGTGTGACCTCCAGTTCAAACTGAGTTAATCATAAACCTAAAGATTGCCATTTGAAGTAGTTTGTAGTCATATCTGTGAAACATGAAACACAGTTGCCTTCCCCATACTTACTGCATTATTATTACAATCCAAAACCTGATATCAGGTAATGATGTCAGATTATCAAATAAAAATTAAGAGGCACGAAAATATTCTAGTCATGAGGAAATATAATTACAACTGTTTTTCACACATTTACAGCACTTTCTTTCTATCTATCTATCTATCTATCTATCTATCTATCTATCTATCTATCTATCTATCTATCTATCTATCTATCTATCTATCTATCTATCTATCTATCTATCTCTCAGTGTTAAACTGTTTATCTCATTGTTTGTAGGATGGTTGCTGTGTGTATAATTTCATGACTTAAATTAAATTAAAATAGAAAAAGCTTCAGTTTTAGAAAATAAAATTTAAAGATTTGTTTGTGTATTTGTGGAGCTGTTTTCCCTCCCTCTCTGCTGCATACATTCTGACGTAATTTTGCCGCGAACACACGGTCTTTTTAACGTAGTAGGTATGGCCTGGCCGCGTTCAACTTCCTCCTTATTTACAACCGAGTTTCCGCCTTGCGTCTGTCGTCATTGTCCATTGCTTTTATTTTGTACCCAGTAACGAAACGGAAATTTTCCGCGCTTTCGCCGGTGAAAGTTCACAAATTAAAGGAGAGTGGCGGGAGCTTTTGTCAACTGGGGTCTGGTGACAAGAGGTAACTTTGATAGCCATTATACCTTCGTTAGAAACGCACCAGCCGCTGACAGTTTCGTGGGCAGATTTCACAGAGTGATCGGTACTACAGTTCGATAAGATCAGTCTTGGCGCGAGACTGTTGTGTGTTTACACTCGCGCATGCTAGCTTGTTGCTGTAGCCTGTTACAAAAGAAAGCAGCTGCCCTAGTTTGAACAAGAAATAACTCGACATACATTTTTACCGCTGGAACACTGAGGTTAACACATGCTACGTCTTACAGAGAAATGTTGAATTTACGCCATTCATACGCGGATAAGTTGTCAACGTTAGCCGTGAGTGCACTTAACTGAAAATAGCATCGAGAACCTCAGGAGGAAGAGGACACAACGTAGCTAACTACAGCACTTAGTTGAGATGCTGTAACCTTAAAGAGTTTTGTGTTAAGAGTGGGACGGCAAAAGCCATACTAGTTACATGCCTTATGGACTACATTATGCGCAGAATGGAGGAACATCTCTCATTTGACTGGGGCCATTTCTTACCAACCACATGACTTTTTCTACATCTTTCCTACGATGATTCAATGTATCAAATTTGTCTTTATCGTTCAAAAAAGTATCATTATCGCTGTGTCGTCGTTTACCTTACTTACACTACTCTTTTTTCCTTTGTGTTATTACGTTACTTCACCCCCTTTCTAAGTAAACAGAGGCTGTCTGTCAAAAATATAAACTTTCTTTGCAGGTGGTAACAAGCGTTTAATGTAGCACAATCGGAACTTGTTTTAATAGCTCTGCATTATTCTGAATATGCTATCATTAAGGGTTTATTGTTATGCTGTCATCAGTGCCTGCTTAACTCAGTTAAGCAACTTCTTTCAAAAATATCCTCTCTAATAATCTTCCCTAACATGTCTTCTGTTTACAAGGTTCGTTGTAGCCATGGATTATAAAAGACGCAATGGTGCCCCTCTTATGGGTGGTGCATCTCAGGCTAAACGTGGTAAAACAGCAAGTGAATGGGAGGACAGTCCATCGCAGTTTGAAGAGGAGTTGTCCATGTTTGATGAAGCAGATATGGAGGGGGAGGAGACGGAGGGACAGGCGGGACATGATGTTATTCCCGTAGGTGAGTGTTGCACAGAGAAGTACACAGTCATAGGTGTGTAGCTTTGCATTGTGAATAATGTAACTGTGCTAATAATAAATGATGACTTTGGAACTAGTTAATCATCCCAGGAAAGTACTCTTATTGTGTTGGTTCAACTTCTGATAATTCTTAGTTCTTAGATGTATCCATTGGCACAATAAATAATTAATTTTGGTCCTATTTCTGTCTTACCTCCTTGTTCTGTCAGGTGACCTCTTCTCAACAAACATTAACCCTCGCTGGCAGCGGCCTCATGCTCCTACAGTGGACCCATCATCTGATACTTTGGTGTTTCAGCAGATTGACCTTGACTATTATTTAGGTAATTATCACAGATGACTTGTGTTGAAGCCAGAACCAAGATGACATAGACTTAATTCTGTGATATATCTGTAGTTAGCAGTATTAAATGATGGTAATCATAGTATATAGAGCTGTTCGGGATTCATATAGGTTTTTTTCTTTACAAATATTCCACACATATTTGATTTGTTGCTTTAATCTAAATAAGAGTGTAGATCATATCCACCTACTCTGATGTTCCACTGTTGTATGTGAGTAGAAATGGTATCAAAGTTAGTTTCCATTTATGTGCTATGCAGGGCCTGCAGTGGCTGGCATGCCTGGCCAGTTACAGGGAAAAGTCCCGATCATTCGGATGTTTGGAGTGACAGACAGCGGCAACAGCGTTTGTTGCCACATTCATGGTTTTGCACCTTATTTCTATGTTCCAGCACCAAGTGGTGAGTAGTAGTTGTGGTGTGTCACTGTCAGTAAATATTTAATAATTGTCTCAGTTCAACCCATTTCTTATGTAATTAATTCTTATTAATCCTGAAAATTTTCCCTCTTTCTACTTCCTTCGAAAAGGGTTCACATCTGCTTCCCTGGGTGATTTTAAAAGAGAGTTGAACTCTGTTGTTCTGAAGGACATGCGCTCCAATAAGGACAACATCTCCATCACAGTGTTGGCTGTGGACATCACCCGCAAAGAGAGTGAGTACAAATGATGTTTAAATACTTATGTGAATTTGTTGTTAACTTGGCAGAAGTGTGTACAGGAATTCTCAAACACTCATAAATACGGATCTTTGATCAAACTAATGCAAAGTGATCTAATCTGAGCTTCTTTTTTCTTTTCTTACAGACATGTATGGTTACCATGGGAAACGCATTATAGATTTCTTGAGGATAACCATGGCGATGCCTCGTCTCATTGCCCCTGCAAAGAGACTGCTGGAGCAGGGCTTTAAGTTTGGACCTTTCCCCATCCAGAGTTACCAGTCGTACGAGGCCAATATAGATTTTGAAATCAGGTGTGTTTGTGCGCGCTATACATATTGTACTTAACACACAATGTCTGTGGTTTATTTAAAATATCCAAGGAAAATAAAAACATGGACATGTATCCTAAAAAATATTTACTGTATATATTTCAGTCACAGTATAAGAAATATGTACCTCAATTTATTTATCAAGATTTTTTATTACGTTATGGTGTTGGCACAGATTGTGGTGTTCTTACATTTGTCAGGGTAAACAGGGTATTTGCTGTTGTTGATCCTCAATTTTGTAACCATATTCTTATGTTTTCTTTATTATATATCTGCTTACATTTATATGCAGGGACACCATTGATATCTCGCTACCTCTAGTCTTGAACATGTGATCAGGGAAGCCTACCTGTTGTAACTTACCTAATAATTTCTTATAAATGTTTATCTCACAAAACGGCTGATAAGTAGATATGATACTGTATCTTTCAGCTACATGAACCTCTCTTTGTTGTCAGGTTTATGGTGGACAGTGATGTGGTGGGATGCTGCTGGATTGAACTTCCCAAAGGCAAGTACAGGATACGTGACGAGAAGAGCATGGGGGGCACGGATTCTCAGTACCCCGGCAAGGTAGGTCTGCTTTATGTCTTAGCCTCATGACACAATCTGTCTTTTGTTTATGCTGCTCAACTGGCATGTAGACTTGGGGGATATCCAAAATTGAATATCTCCATACAGCCCAGCAAAAATATCCCGATATACAATATTTTTCTTGTATAGATTTTCGATATTATGAAAAATATTGCATATGGCAAGAAATATTGCAATGTTTGATATTATCGAATGTCAGCCCAAGCCCACTGTCATACTACATGGGTCAGTGGTTCACTTCCTTTTAAGTGCCATCGTAGAATTTTTGTATTGTCCAGCTTTTATCAACAGTGTTTTTTCTCCCCCTATTTTTGGCTGTCAGGAGTCCTTGTGTCAGTATGAGGTGGATGTGGGATGGACAGATTTGATAAGTCACCCAGCAGAGGGAGACTGGCAGAGGATCGCACCACTCAGGGTCCTGAGCTTTGATATTGAATGTGCAGGAAGAAAAGGTGGGGTTCTTTATTTATCTCTGGGATTCTCATTATACAGCATTCAATCTATTCATAGTTGATGGAAAAGCAAATGCAGAGTTTGATGTGCTTGTTAACTCTTTTCTTTCCAGGAATCTTCCCAGAGGCAGATAAAGATCCTGTGATTCAGATTGCATCTATGGTCCAGCGACAGGGTGAGACAGAGCCCTTCATTCGCACAGTGTTCACCCTCCAGTCCTGTGCGAGCATTGTGGGCTCTCAGATATTGTGTTTCACACAAGAGATACAGCTGCTGCAGGTAAATATGCTGGCTTCAGGAAGGCACTGCAAAACAAATACATTTTCATGTTTTCTTTGCTCCCACTTGTGGTTTTGTTGTTCATCTCCCATGTTGTTCTGTCTGTTAACGAACAGAGCTGGGCGGAGTTTTTGAGGACAGTGGACCCAGACATCATCACAGGATACAACATTCAAAACTTTGACTTTCCTTACTTGCTCAACAGAGCTGCTGCTTTAAAGGTTAGATGAAGCCACATTCATTTACTTTAGTTTGATCCAATAACAAAGCCTAAAATGTTCTTGGCAGATTAAGCATCATTGAGTGTCACTTAACTATCTCTATAAAGTGTGTTTGTAGTAGATATACTTCAGATCTCCCTAAGATCTAAACATCTCTGCTCCCCCCTCCTGTTCAATAAAACATGATATTTGTATTTAGGTGAACCTGTTTCCCTACTTGGGCCGAGTACGAGGAATCAAGTCAGTCTTGCGCGACCTAAACTTCCAGAGCAAGCAGATGGGCCGCAGAGAGAACAAGACCGTTAACATGGAGGGCCGGGTTCAGTTTGATCTGCTACAGGTCAGCACTTACTATTGTAAATTATGATTTAAACAATAGTGATGTTACCATACTGGTAATATGTGGTGCACAGATCAGTTGTTTTCAGGAAAAGACAGACTGAGCATAAACTGGTTGGTGTGTCTGTCTAATCAGGTGCTCCTCCGGGACTATAAACTGCGCTCATACACACTCAACGCTGTGAGTTTCCACTTCCTGCAAGAACAGAAAGAAGATGTACAGCACTCCATCATCACTGATCTGCAGGTAACCTTGTTGCACCTGGAAAATAGCTGGTTGTCTTTCAGCTGCGCAGATTCGACTGCCCTCATTAATAAATATTTAAATATTTGGGTAATTTTTCGATAATGAAGTAAAAATAAAGATGTAAGCTTCTTGGAAAAAAACATGTGGCTTTTGTCACTCATCTGTTATTCTCCGGTTGTCCTCCATCTCAGAATGGAAACGAACAGACTCGTAGACGTTTGGCTGTCTACTGCCTGAAAGACGCCTATCTCCCACTGCGCCTGCTGCAGAAGCTGATGTGTGTGATTAACTACATGGAGATGGCAAGAGTGACAGGTGTGCCTCTCACGTACCTGCTGTCAAGAGGACAGCAAATCAAAGTCGTGTCTCAGCTGCTGCGACAGGTAACAAAGGCAAACACATGGGATGCACAAGTCACTGGATGCATGTAGATTTAAAGATGATAACTCTTAAGTATCTGTGTATCTGTACACGTTTAGGCCATGAAACAGGACTTGGTCATGCCTGTTGTTAAGACAGAAGGAGGAGAAGACTACACTGGCGCCACTGTCATTGAGCCAGAGAAAGGGTATGTAGGTCTGGTGTTTGGTCATGTGAATGTTTGACTCCACTCTTGGACTTTTTGCCTTTGTAGGTGCAAGCTTGTCATGTTTCTTCCATCACCACCTTCTTCTCTGCATAGGTATTACAGTGTCCCTATTGCCACCCTGGATTTCTCCTCCTTGTATCCGTCCATCATGATGGCTCACAATCTGTGCTACACCACCCTGCTGCAGAGGGGCTCTGTGGAGAAACTAGGGTGAGGCAAAGATGTTAAGCCAGCCTACAGACTTTTGTACCTGACACACAATATGGTGCAACTAGTTTAATTCATTGTTTTTTCATGGATTCATTGTGTCTTAATGTCCAAGTAAAAACACGAAACAGTTCAAATGCAATTGTCTAGTATTAACAATCCAAACTAATAATTAAAGTGGTTGTGTGTCTATAGCTTGTCACCTGAGGACTTCATCAAGACTCCGACTGGTGATCAGTTTGTGAAGAGCTCGGTGAGGAAAGGACTTCTACCTGAGATCCTGGAGAACCTGCTGTCTGCTAGAAAGAGGTTCGAATTCTTTCAAATAAATGACAACAACAAAAGGCTTATTAACTTTTTAATCCTGTGATTCACAATTAGTGTTGAATGGTTCCTCCTTCTATAATCAACGTTCAGATTTATTCTTTAAAAATACAAAAATGGGTTTACCAAAAAAAGCCGACCCTTTAGATAATATATAGAGCAGATAAACATGTTGTTGGTGTGCCCATAAATCAGCCAGATGTGACTTCCTTCTCACTTTGTCCCTCTGTCTCTCCACAGGGCCAAAACAGAGCTGAAGAAGGAAACTGACCCTTTCAAGAAGCAGGTGCTGGATGGCCGACAGCTGGCCCTCAAAATCAGTGCAAACTCTGTCTATGGCTTCACGGGGGCTCAGGTGGGCAAGCTGCCCTGCCTAGAGATCTCCCAGGTGAGCACCTGACTCTGTAGACAGCCTTGGAATAATTTATGTTCAGACCTGATACTGGTGACTGCACCTTATGTTTACATGTTTATATACTGTCATTAGTGTGAATAATCTTCAGCTAAAGAGCACCGTGGTTGTCTTTGACCATTGGTTGGCAAAAGAAGCAAAACTTTCCAATTCTGGCCCCACACAACTGTTTGTCATTCTTGCTAAATGCAGTCATCCCCATTTGACTTATTGTCACTCTTCCCACTGTTCCACTCAGATGTGAAATCGGAGCACAAGCTGTAAACAGCAAAGATGTAGAGTGAAGATTAGTGTTGAAATAGAAACCACAGAGCAGGTGGTGGCAGAAATGTAAACAATTAAACACAAAGACCTACTGCAAGTGCAGAAAAATAGCTGCAACAGACTGCTTCTTGCTGCTTTGTGAAATGTTGACATAGTTAATTAAACAACAATCTCACAGAGAGTTGAGACAACTCCATGATCAGTTTTGCCCAGTAGCAAATGTTTTTCTCAGTCATTGAAACTCATGACCTGTAACATGCCTGAAGGTTTTGCTCTGTGGCCAATGAAAGCTTTTTCCAACACCACAGGTAATTTAGTTATGTAAACTATGTAAACTTAAATCTTTTCTTGTCTCATTCAGAGCGTCACAGGTTTTGGAAGACAGATGATCGAGCAAACCAAACAGCTGGTGGAGTCAAAATACATTATTTCCAATGGTTACCAAGGTGATGCCAAGGTGAGGAATACATGAGGCTGCCATCCACTTATACTGGACCAAACTCAGCTCATTTGGTTCCTTTTTTTCTGCTTAACATATCACATATCAGCTAACATCAGATTTGTTCCTCACTGTCATGTAAACACTGACTTGTCTATGGTTTTCCTTTTTAATTTTATTTTTATCTGTTAAGGTAATTTATGGGGACACAGACTCTGTAATGGTTAAGCTTGGAGTTGCAACAGTAAGGGAGGCGATGGATATCGGGAGGGAGGCAGCGGAGTGGGTGTCGTCCCATTTCACTCCGCCCATCAAACTGGAGTTTGAGAAGGTACAATTTCAGTCCAATCCATTTATCAACACACTTGTCCCTGTGGAATTTGTAATTGAGGCCTATAATTCATGTGTTCAAGCCCAATTTAACATTTGAATGTATCAGTTTGGTCTCTAGATAGACATTTGATACCATTTACCAAGCAATTAACTGATTAATTGAGAACATATCAGATCACTCAGATTAATCTATGTGGAGAAAATCACTCTATTCTGAATGTACCAAAGGTATTTGTTATAATAAGATGTTAATACAGTTGAAGAAAAGTCTCTTTTGCGCACTTACATCTCTTGTCCCTGCATCTTATTTCCAAAGCTATGTTTACATTTAAGTCCTTATCATGATGGAAAATAAAGTATGAAGCTTTGCTCAGTTGTGGCGTTTAGTACAACGTAGAATTTGACATTTCTGATGTTATATCTCCTACATATTTCTCTCACTTCAAAAAGTTCAATGTCCAGTCAAAAAATGTACATGAAATATAACTATCCCTCTCTCTGTCAGATGCAATCTCTGTATTAAAGAACACTGCAGCCACATGACGATATATTTGCACTTGGATGTACTTGGATGTATTTTTCACAGGCTTTAAAAGCCTGTGGAAAATATTTTGGTCTTCTCAAGAGAATATCTGTAGATCTTGAAACGGGGGACCTCAGGGTTCACAGGAGAAATAGATCAATGAGAGTTTATTTTTGTCACTTGCACAGGTGTACTACCCATACCTGCTGATTAACAAGAAGCGCTACGCAGGCCTGTATTTCTCCTCCAGTGCAGACACACATGAGAAGATGGACTGTAAAGGCATTGAGACTGTCCGCAGAGACAACTGCCCTCTGGTGGCTAACCTCATCAACACCTGTCTGCAGAGAATCCTCATAGACAGGTACACATGCCCATTCTTTTTAGAGGTACTCTGTGATATCGTCTTTTCATAATTAAATTTTTAATTCCATTTTGACATACTGAATATAACTCAATAGAATTGCAATAGAAAATAGCTAAACCCAATCATTCAGCCCACTTTCTCTTTTATTGCTTGCTTGAACCTAATCCAGAGCTGTTGATACTGTGCATAACTAACTCAACTGATGTGATGTGTTGTCAGGGACCCGCAGGGTGCAGTGGCTCATGCCAAAGAAGTGATCTCAGACCTTCTGTGCAACCGCATCGACATCAGCCAGCTGGTCATCACCAAGGAGCTAACGCGCACCGCCCAGGAGTACGCTGGCAAACAGGCACACGTGGAGCTTGCAGAGAGGTCTGACACCAGACACTGAGTCACTTAATTTCAAATAACACTAAAAGGGAAAATATTCTGTGTGATATGGGTGAACTGGCTCATTAATATTGATGTTTTACAGGATGAGGAAAAGAGATGCTGGCAGTGCCCCCAACCTGGGAGACCGAGTTCCATATGTCATCATCAAGGCTGCAAAGGGAGCAGCAGCGTACATGAAGTCAGAGGTCTGTAGTGTTGTCTTTGATAGATTTTTAATATGCGCGTTTGTTTCCTTTCCTTATTGGGAATATTATATCCTGGCAATAACCCTGATTCTTCCACATGTTGCTTCAGGACCCAATCTATGTGCTGGAAAACACCATTCCCATCGACACCCAATACTACCTGGAACAGCAGCTGTCCAAGCCCCTGCTGAGAATATTTGAGCCCATCCTGGGAGAGAGCAAGGCAGAAAGCGTCCTGCTCAGTGAGTCCAAACACACGCACATCATGGTCATTAGCTTTTGAGCATTTGACATTAGTCTTGACATTTTAAAGCATAAATTACTGATTTTGAAATCTATAGACTATTCATCAAAATCAGCATCTGTAGGGATCCCAGGACTCAAATGTAACATTTTTAACATTATAACAACTAAAATGTTAAAGCTGCACAGTTTATCCAATCAATGCAGAAAACACCGTCTTACTAGAGGTACTCTTACTCAAGTTTTTTGGATGTTAATTTTTTTGATTTTTGTGGTGTGTTTCAGAGGGTGACCACACACGCTGTAAGACTGTGTTGACCTCGAAGGTCGGGGGCCTCATGGCATTTGCCCAGAAGAGGAGCACCTGTATCGGCTGCAAAGCTGTGCTCAAGACAGACTGTATGTGTGCTCAGTATTTTAAGATTTCTTTTTCTTCTTTGATATTCCCTTCATGAATTTAGGTGATACTTTCAATGTAACAGGATGTTTTGCTTTTGGATAAACAGTAGTTCTTCATTTCTTGGCATAGGACCAGTCCATCTTTATTTTTTAATGTCCAGTAGTACACTTTGGGTTGGAGTTTTATACAATATGTGCAACATCTAATGTCTGTCATTGCAGCGGCTGTGTGTGATTTCTGTAAGAAGAAGGAGTCTGAACTGTACCAAAAGGAGGTAGGCAAGATGCTAAATGACTTCATACTTGAATGTTTTGGTTTTCTTCACTAACAGTCCTAGCTCTGAATGTGCTTGAAGAAAAAGCTTGAATGTCTTATTTTCAGGCAGTGGCTGAGTGTTTATCATCATATTGCCCTCTGGTGCCTCTTCAGAGCTCAGTGAATTCCTTAAAAGGAATATGATATAAAATTTATTTTGGTACATTGAGCTAAACAGTGCAGAGTCTAACTGGATAATTGTTTACTTTCAGGCTGCTACAGACCAGTGTGCTGGTTAAAATGTGATTCTGTTTTTCCATGTTGACTGTTCCAGTAAAGCACAAACCATTAATACAAGTTTAGAATTTGTTACCAGAAGAATTAAGGGGGTAATATTTCAAAAACAAATGTCTAATGTGTTGCTAACATTTAGGTTTAAATTACAGATCTTTCACTTGAACACACTGGAGGAACGTTTCTCTCGTCTGTGGACTCAGTGTCAGCGTTGTCAAGGCTCCCTCCATGAGGATGTGCTCTGTACCAGGTACATAAACAGTACACAAGCACATATTTAACTGTTTGTTTATTGTGGAATAATGGCTGAGCACACACTGGCAGTCCTTTATGTCCACTAACACTGTCCCTCCTCGCTCCTCTGCAGCCGGGATTGTCCCATCTTCTACATGAGGAAGAAGGTTCAGAAAGATCTGGATGACCAGAGTAAGCTGGTGTCTCGTTTCGGATGGTGAGAAAGGGGCACACGACACACTCTCATTCCTCCTGTGCCTCATTTCAGATAACTTTGGACTCTCATTGTTTTTCTACGTCTTTTAGTGCTGTGAAAATGCATATATATCGCACTATTTCTAATATGAATAAAGTGACATTAAGTAGTATCTTTTTGTAAAATAAAATCAAAAAGCAATCTATTTGTTTTGGGCTTTCAGATATGATCATTACTTATTTAACGATGATAACAAAAATCTTATTTGAAGTGGTTAAAATTACAAACAGGATACTGAACCACACTGCCGTCAAACATGGCAGACGGTAAATGTACGTGACGTGTCCTGTGTGGGAAGAAGTTGTTCAGTGTATGAACCTGCCTGTTCAGATGTACATTCCCCAATCTTAATTTGACATCAAAGTAAAAGTGTGGAGTTTTACAGAAATGAAAAGAGGAACTTGATTGGCTTCCTCTTCATCGTTATTGTCTGACCTCATAAACCACATCCCTTCCCCTTCACTGATTTGGTACAAAAGCCCTGATCTTCTTTAAGGTTTTATGCAGAACACTGGGTGTAGTATTTGCTCTTTCTGCTTGAAACATGTAAAAAGTAGAGGTCTGTATATGGAAGGTTTACAAATCAGATCTGGTGTAAACTCACCGCATTCTCTACTTGGTTTGTGTGTTTGACAAAAGTAGTAAACACATTGGATAAACAAAACGGACCAGATATAAAAGCTACAGACATTTACTTGTTCAGTATACCAGAGTGCATTACAGATTTCATATAACTGTCAGTGGCTTCTTCAGATCAAATCAGTTACTCCATATTTTCACAATGGAATTACATTGAGTCCAAATGATGACAGCCTGCTGGTTTTATACCAATGAACCAAAGAAAATTAGGAATCCGTCATGGATGGATTCACTTCTGTTAGCAGAATACAACTCAGTTGAGGTTAGCTCACTGAACTTTGATATCATTTTAGTAACTATGTGGACAGCAGTTAGTTAATGCAGATGCTGGGTTTTTTTTTTTAATAGGGAAAATTGTTTGTAATAATACAAAAATAGAAATTCAACCATCCATTACATTTACTAGTGATGGGTAGTTATCAAAGAAGACAAACACTGCTATAAAAAAACGGTTGCGCTACTGAATATGCTTATGATCAGATACCGTGACTGTTGCTGTGAGACTAAGTTAAACACTGCTTTCAGTGGTTTCATGTATTACCACATGAATATTTGCACACACTACATTCTCTGGTAGAGTGTGGTGTAGCATCATCTGTGTTTTGACAGTGACTTACAATTTGAACCACCAACAACACTTGGACTGACATAATAATTGCTTTAAAAAGTGGACTTTGGAATACAGCGTGACTGTGTGGAGCAAACAGCAGGGCCGACACTTCAAATGATAAGTTAATGGTGTAAAATATGGAAACAGGCATCAGATTTCAACCAATCATTTGACACAGCGCTCAGTCTGTTATTCCTCAGTTCCTGATAAAACACCATATTCCTGAGTAAACCTTTGAAATGGCGCTACCACTAATTCAAATTTCTACAAAAATAAACACATGACAGGAAATGAATAAAGTGCACCTAGGAGTCTGGAACACAATTTTGAGGCTTTTGTTACCGTGGTGATGCTATCCTACTACAGCATTTCCTGAACATTCAATCGAAAGCACAAGGTCTGAAGTGCATGACTCAAGTGCATTTAGGGCGTGTCCATATCCACTTCCACTATTTCAACAGCAGAAAACAGTCGCTGTGCCAGTCGCATGATTCAAAAGGCTTGTACTTAAACTAAATCAGAATCTACCATTCCCTTTAAAAGCCAGGTGTGCTTGCACCTTGACACATTGCTATTATAATGGCGCAGTTTTTCACACAGAATTGAAGTCCATTTGTGGTGACTGACCAGTGAGCCCATTCCCAGCACATGCTCCCAGCACACTTGGGAAAGGAAGGGCTAAGCTAATCAATGCATTGTGCACGGCGCTACAAAGAAGCAATGGCACAAATCGCAAAGTTAGACATCTTTTATGTTATATTATAAGAAGTGTAAATACATTTTCGGTCCATTATGAACCTGTGGTGGGACAAATTAGGTCTAGGTGATGAATGGGAAACACTGGTGGATTTACCAGGTAGTAAGACAGAACGCTTCTCTGCAGAGCCTTATTTATGTCCAAGAGGCATCCATAACACATGGCAAAATATGCCACAAGGCATGCTCCGTCCTTCTTAGGCTGTATTGTGTTCCACCTGACATAGCCAAACATCTGAAGTGAACAGTTTGTGTGTAACAGGCAGCTGCTGTGTGTTGTACACTTGCCTATCTAGGCACATATGATGCGCCCTTAAAATAACAGTAAAATACTTCACTGACTTCAGACCAGGTTTTTGTTGGTCAATTGCGCAATCGCTTTACGCTACCTTAAGAAAGCAATGCGCCAACGATGCGCCTGACCGCATCAAATGCGCATGGACGCTGAGATGAGCGTAAGTGTATTTGCTATTTAAACAATGCGGGCACTGGACGGGAAAATCACAACTGCCTCAGTCTGAAACTTGTGAAGACACTTGCGGTTCGCCCTGCGCCAGGTCTAAGATAGGGAGGGAAAAAAACCCAACTATGTATTGTTTCAAGGACCAGAGGACATGCCAACCTATGAAAAAAAACAGAAGGGGAAGAAGAAAAACATCTGACTGGAGGCAAAACAGGAAAACAGTATCAAAGTCACTTGGATACTGTTTTCTCATGAAGTGTACATTGAACAGCTCGTTACTGTGAGCCTTTGACCCCTAAGTTAAGAGGTGCTGAAAACACTGGCCGGACTATTAATTACTAAGATTAGAAAAAGTTATCTGTACGGACAACTTCTCATGGATTCTTGGAAAAAAAAAAGATCTTTCTACCACAGACTCAAATTAATTTCTTCCTTAACCAAAAAAAAAACAAAACATCCAACTTAAACTGTAGTTTCTAGATGTTTGGTCATAAAAACAAAAAACCAACTGAATTCACAGCGTTAAGTGAACACTGCACATTGAATGAATAAATGGCAAATCTTCTAGCAACATACTGTTAGTGGAAACTTTGACAGCAGTAAAAATGGATTTTGCCGCGGCTGCTTCTCTGTCTGGATCTGTGCTGGACGTCTCCAAAGTGACAGGAGGTGCAGTGTGTGAGAGGGAGCATGAAACAAGTGCCGTAAGGGATGCCAGTGCCGTGTGTGTGTGTGGTTTGCTATAGTATTATGCAGCGTCTCTGAGTGTTCTTCTTGCTCTTCTTGTTGCTGCGGTTGGTTTCCTTATATCTTCTAATCTCCCGTACCAGCGAATAGAAAGCCTCTTCTACACCCTGCAAAACAGAAAGAGAAAAATGCACATTTGTTAAGCGCAAATTATATGCTGTTTTATTTTATGTGCGGATATCTTATTTACCCAAACAAGGCTCATGCATGCTTCCATGCAAACTAACTATAGGTCGTCTTTCTTACATACCTGTCTGGTCTTGGCAGATGTCTCGACAAATGGCACGCCGTAGCTTCTTGCCAGCTCCTGCGCCTGTCGCGTCTCCACAGTACGGGTACTCAGGTCGCTCTTATTCCCCACCAGTACCATGGGAACGCTATCGCTGTCTTTCACCCTGTTGATCTGCTCTCTGAGGAGGAGACACATGCAACAGCATCGCAGAGATTGCGGTCACCCTACTTTCTGAACAGTGGGTTACAATCACCTATCTGGGTCAGCTGCATCACCTGCCCTAAGCTGCATCATGCCCCTCAGGGGACATCTGCTGACAATCTCAATTATATTATATCAATATGACTGTAGTTTCCAAATGGCCCTAGTGAACTTGTAACCACACTCAGCATGTATATAGATATGTGTTACAGATAATTACAAGTGCAGTTCTTTCTGGTCAGGAAGTAACCTTGTAGTGCTCGGCTGTTTGAACCTGCATGGCACAGTATGATGCAATAGTTAAAATAGACAATTGATTTGACAGTACTACTTCACCTTCTCTTTGCAGCTGTGTTTCATTACTGAAACAGCAGTCTGTGTTGGTGTGTACTTGAACCCATGAAGCATCTTGTACCTGTAAAGGTGAACATCCTCAAAGGACTTGGTGTTGTTGATGGCAAACACACAGAGGAAGCCCTCTCCTGTCCTCATATACTGGTCCCTCATGGCGCTGTACTCCTCCTGACCTGCAGTGTCCAGGATGTCCAACAGACACGTCTCTCCGTCAATCACCACCTGTTTTCTGTACGAGTCCTGTAACACAGCATCAGCATGAACATGCGAGCAGTGCCAAACATGTCTGCCAAGAAATCTGACAGTGGATTGCATCACATCGATTTTTTCCTACAGTCTCACTGCGAGGTCATGTGGCAACAAGACCTTGCTAAATTAAATGTTTTGTAATGAACTTGCTGAAACCTGAACACTTTTCAAACATCAAGTATGACATAATACCATTACCTGACTTACAGCTTGATATATTTAACTGTCTGAAAAGAGATTTACAACCAACTTGTGCTGACTTTTAGGCAACAACTTGAGAAACAAAGGAGATGTCACAGTAGATTTGTGACAGTACAATCTGTTGTTTGCTATTGTACTTTTTATTTATTTATTTATTTTTATAAAGGTTAAACTGTCCTCTGTGTATGAAACAATTAAAATTAGATCCATCTTAACTGCAAAATGTATATTGCATGTTTATGCATCAGAGATAATAATCTTATCTACGCATATGATTCTTAATACTTTTATTTGTTACTTTTGAATTCAGAACTTGTAATTCAAAATTTTGTACATTTATTTATTGTGTAATGCAGATAAAAATGGCCATCCCGCATTAACTTAGAAGACACCAAAAATGCAGCTGCAGCAGTGACACGTTTGCCTCATATGAATACGATCGTGTAGTGTCGTATATAACTTCAAATTACTGTTTGTTTGTTTTTTGGCCAATATTACACAACACTTTCCCCAGGACACACACTTATCTAATAGCTGCTTTCTCACCTCGATGGTTGGATCATATTCATCAACGAAGTGGTTCTGGATGAGCTGGATGGTGAGAGCGCTCTTCCCCACACCTCCTGCCCCCACTACCACAAGCTTGTACTCGGTCATGCCTGGAAAGGATTAAACCAACAGGTTTCATATCGCATTATCCAGTTAACAAGAATAAAGGTGATCTAACCAGCTGTTATTGCCTTCTTCCTCCCTGCACTTACATGGCGAAGAGGCTGACCCAGATTTAAACTTACTCTCTGCTGACGGTAGTTATCTTCATGTAAACTATTCCTTATTCATGTTAACTAGTTACTGAATCGATAGGAATGAGTATCCACAGTAAAAATCCGAACTGTTTAAACGTACTTACTTTAGTGCCGGATTTATAACAGTCTGAGACGAGAGATAGCAGAGTTTACCAATGGATAAGTGAGATTAGCTTGCTACATAACGTTAGCCTGAGATCATTTCCTTGTTCAAAACACTTGTAGAAACACTTCGGGATCTGTCTGCAACTTGTTTTCCTGCCTAGAGATACGTGTGAAAATATGAACTAAAGGTTTTCGATGCTATTAGTAAAAATCAAACTTTGTTATAAATAATTTAAAGCCTGAATTCGTGCGAGCTCCTATTTAGTCTCCATTGTGATTCATTGTAAGCGGAACAGTTTTCACGTTAATCCCCTCGTAAAGCAACCAATGAAACAACGGCAAGCAGACAGACGTTGCAAAGACCCATTCACAATTAAGTTCTAGTTTGTAGCCCCGCCCACAACCAGCAAATACGTCCAATCACAAACAGGAGCAGCCCTGACCGGGCGTGGCCTCTCAAACAGCCTTGCCTCTCTCACAGATGGTTCCCCTCTACATCCCTTAGTAGGCAGATATCTATACTTATGAATATCAATAACGGTATTCACACCCATGTTAGAACTAATTTAATCTGTTCTCTAATATCAAACATTATGAACCTCTGCCTCATGTAACGCAATTCAATAAACTAAATACTATATTTGAGAACGTTTTGCCCTCATTTAAACATTGGGCTGTGGTCAGACCATTAGTTAACGCCGGCCTCTTCTAATCATCTTATCTTGAAAGTTTTTACCGGAAGTCTTTGTGTGGTATTGTGTCTGACTTAACACTCGTGAATCATCAGTAAATTAGTGTTATCTGCCCTCCACTGGTCACATTGTGGAACTGCGACAATATATTTAAATTAGTGGCTAATGCACAGCAATAATCAGCCTATACTGGCTTGTATAGTCGTTATTAATAACAATACGGACAACTCATTATTAGTGTGACTACTACAAATAACACCAGTAGCATAATAACATTAATATTATGACATTAGTTAAAGAAGTATTGGTAATAATTGTATTGTTTAGGAGCTAACAGTTTTCTGGTGTGGAGACCACTTTTTCTTCATAAGAGACATGGCAGTTTATGGTAGGCCTGAATGATATTATAAGTGGTGTTAATTGTATTATTTAATACAAGAAATATGTTTGAGGTGAAAGGTGTCACTCATAGTGATGAGTCCACAGAAAAACATCACCAGACTGCAGTTCCCATTAGCTCTATGGGGCTGTAAGTGGTGTAAAGACATAAAAGCCGTGAAGACATAATAGCATGATACCACTTCCGGTGATTTCTTTCAAAATAAACTCTAAACTGAAGGAATCTAAAACGAATATGATTATGAAATAATTTTGATTAAATAATGATGAAAATTACTTATTAAACAGGATGACTGTACAACTAATCCAAATTATAGATTTGTTCGAATCTGAAAATTGTAATAAGATGCACTTTGTTCATGTGAAATTTACACTTTTGAAAAAAGGAGTCACACATGAATTTAAAAAAAAAATGGTTGAATGTGTTTTCTTGAGATTTAACTTCAGTTGCACTGATCTGACAGAGGACACACACACACACACACACACACACACACACACAGAACAGGCATCATGCCCCACCCTCTGGTCCATCATCCTCACTTCCCTTGTCTGTGACGTCCATGTTTCTCGCTCACTCTCCCACCGAGTGCATCTGCTCTCCTATCTAATCTTTGCCTAAAATCACAGAGATAATCCCACATCCATCTGTCCTGAGAGAAAGAGAGAGAGAGACAGAGAACTGACATTGTGCTCATGATGTAAAAAATTCAACGCTAATATAATGCGTCATCATGCTGTTTTGGTGTTAAATCCTGATGACATGAATGTGCTGAAATAGTGACATCATCTTAAATTGCTTAAATTTTATTATACACAAGGATATCTCACATATACATCTATTATACATAGAATATTTTTCAAATTTCCGCATGTTTACATATTATCATTTCCTTTTCATTTATTTTTACACTGATTCCCACCAGGTTATCACACATTTCATCAAGAAGGAGGAGGACAACACTGGAACAGCCATAAACTGAGACAAAGAAGAAACTTGATTGAAAATACACTGATACAACACTTAAAAATTAAATTGTTCACAGGAATAATCATTCATGTCTTTAAGACATTTCACTCAAAACAATATAGTAATTTGCCTTTGTCACTTTTTAAAATAATTTATTAACATACCAACATATTTTACCATTAAATCCTCATTTAATTCAAAGATATCCGCTTTAACATTCCAGCAGTGTATTTTTTTCTCACAAAAGTGCACTCAAATCACAAACCTTCTATAAGTGAAATAGCAATAGATTCTTGATCCGAGAACTTTCTGCAAATATACTTTTGAATTTAAGAATAAATTACTTCGTGTTAGCATGACCTTTGGGTACAAGCAGAATGCAGAACTTGTGTGTGTGTGTGTATGTATGTGTATGCGCGTTTGTGTGCTCATGTTTCATGTCTGTTGGCCCTGTCTGCGTTATGTGCAGGCGCAAAAAGTTATTCTGTGCATCTTGCACAATATGGTGGTGTCCCTCCTGAGAATGTTAGTGTCCTCTCAGGAGAAGCACCTCTGGACTCTCCACTCCCCTACCCAGCTGTCAGTGCATTAAGATGGAGAGGGTACTGTGTTTAAAGGGCATTAGAGGAGCTGATGTGATTGGCCATGATTGTCAAGAAACCTCAACACACCCTCTCACAATGTATGATAATGAATTTTTGCAAATCCCACCCTGTTTCCCTGCGCGCCATGGGTGCGCTTTACTCCTGCAGGCACATGAATACCAAATATTGTGCCACCACTCCCTCAGTGCGCGTGGTGCACTTGACTGTGTTTGCATGAAATTAGCACCCTGTATGTGTGTTTGTGTGTAAAAGAGAGGGATGACAGGGTACTGCACTGCTGTGCTCATTAAAACATGCTCACCGCACAATGTTTCAGCACCTGCACCCTACACAACAACACACTGACTATCACACATACACACACAGACGGTCTGAAAAGCTCTGACCCACCAACTCAAACATGACTGACATTTACAGACATGGAAACAGCACCAACAGAGATTAAAGACCGAGAAGGAGCAAACAGAGAATGTCCTGATGGACACAGGGAGGAAATGGAGGGCGAAGCAGCCACAGAGAAACAGAAAAATGCAGAAACAGAGGCAGCACATGCTGTGATGCCTGGGAATATTATACTGTCATTATTTTTCTGCACTGGTTAAGCAGTGGAAGAGTTAAGCAACTATCACACTCTACTTGTCATTCTGGGCCACCTCTCCAATGGGACCACACACACCAAATGGAAAGTCACAAGTGTCAGGTGATTACTCATGATATGTGCTTTGTGACCCATAAGCCTGGCTGGACATGACCTAGTTAGGTCAGACCCAGGTGAGATTCAGCTAGACACCACATGCAGCTTTGTGCACAAACTCAAGCACACGCCTTTGCACACACAACTGCACACACACACATTAAGGGCAGCCTGTTTTAACTAAAGCGTTACAACTTTACAATCACATACACAGACTTATACAACACCTAAGCACCTTTTTCCTCTTTGAGTGAAAAGTTTGAAATTAGTCACTGAGGGTTTGAAACCGATGACAGATTCCCACCACATACAGGCATACTTTAACTTTGCATGCCATGGGAACATAATGTTGCTCTGGTGAAGCAATATTAACATGATGCATCACCAGTGTAACACTTTACATTTAATTTGTGTACTGATTTTTATCATATGATCGGTATGATTTCTTTAATACCCAAGAGCCTAAAGTAAGATTATAACATAGGTAGATAAATAGAGAATGAGCTTTTATATTGACATTGACAATATTGTAAGCTCAAAAGTTTTACATTTTATAACCGAGGCCCCAAGGGTGCTTTCCCAGCAAAAAAGTAAATGTGTGGCTCACGCATTAAAAATTGAAATACAACACAACTCCAGTGGCTTGAGAGACTTGCTGTACAGGCAAAAAGCCCAAACACACACACACACACACACACACACACATACACATAATCACACACGCACACAGAATCTCCTCAGTGATGTCGTGGAAACACAACTCCTGACCAATCACAACGAGCCCAGGAGCAGGAAGGAAGTCTAGGAGATGAGTTCATTTTTTTTCCCGCAAATGAATACTGTATGTGTTTATGTACATTAACGACTCTGACACCTGCATGCACATGCTTACACACACACACACCCACTCGCACACAAGCGCGCACACACACACACAATGGAATGAATCAGATGCATACTTTTGATATGTGCAATTTGTAAATATTGTACAAAAGCACAGAGGAGGTCCATTCAGTATTGCAGTGACACTCTCTTACAATCCCTTTCCAAAAACAATCTTCTTCTTTTCTTTATCCTTTCTTTTTAAACTTGTATCATGTCAATCTTCTATGTCAGCTCCCTCTCCTCTTCTCCCCCATACATGTAAGAGTTGTATCCAGGCGGCTGAACATACTCCTCAGATTTATCCCAGTCCGACACCCATCCGGGTCCAGCTCCTCCTCCTCCTCCTCCTCCTCCTCCGGCCCCTCCTCCATTGGAACCAACCACTGGTTGGCTCATGGCCCCGTACTGCCCACCTCCACGGTAGAGCTCCTCTGTCTCATTGGCCAGTTCATCCTCATCTATGATACCACACTTCTCATCGCTGGTGTCTTCTATGTCTGCCCATGCCTGCTTTTCTCCTGATGCAAAGAGTCCTATTTAAAAAAAAAAAAAAAAAATCACATTTTAGACCGAGTTCTTCTACACTAGCCTCACAAAACACTGACTCGTCAAAACACAATCATCATTCATAGTCATACCATAGAAAATCACTCCTCCATAATGGACGAGGGAAGCTATAAGGAAGACACCCTGCCACTCCTCACGTGTCTGAAATAATGTAAAATAAGACTTTACTTAGTCTCATTGTCCATTAAACATATACAGAAATTTCAAAAGTTTCATGCTTGGCATTGTTAAGTTGATATAAGTGAATGGATGTACCTTATGTTTGGTCATGGCTCCCACTATGAGAGGACACACCATTCCAGATAATGTTCCCACCCCGTTTGAGATGCCCATCAGTATGCTGGCATATCGAGGGGCGATATCCAAGTGATTGACATTAAACCCTAAGAGCATAAAAATACAAGCACAATATAATTTTTTTTCAATGTTACTGAAACAGATGTTCATGGTTAAGATTAGAAAAAGGCATCATGTAATGATGTTTCTCACAACAACATAGTACAAAGAAAACAGTGTTATTATTTCCCAAATTTTCAAACTGATCCTTTAAAAGATTGGCAACAGCCCATTGTTCACACAGCATTTCTCTCACAAACTGTTGATTTGAT
The DNA here is from genome assembly GCF_002814215.2 of Seriola lalandi dorsalis. NCBI lineage: Eukaryota > Metazoa > Chordata > Actinopteri > Carangiformes > Carangidae > Seriola > Seriola lalandi. Next base: position 160,376 of record NW_019520499.1, read on the forward strand.
ACTTCAGACTGAACTCGCTGTCGCCGGCAACAGATGACATAACAGTAGATCTGATTAAATTGGGCTTCAAGCTTATTTGTTTAAAGCATCTCTTACCTGAGATAGCAAATCCACTGAAACCCACAGCGAGGACCAAAAAGGAAATGGCGACACCTTTTGTGTGAGAGTATCCCACCACCAGCAGGAGGGTAGCCTCCATTCCAAAACCTGAAACACAGCCACGTACACACATCAGAAAGTAACACAAGAAGGGAGGAATGAGGAGCATTATCACCAACACCAACACTGTAGTGCATTATAATTGTGTTGTATATCCACTATGTGACGTGATAGAAATTGTTTATGCACATGAAACAGGCAGACTGGTCTGATCTTTAAGTTATGCAAAAATAATAATATGATTCCAGCAGTGGCAGCTGCTGCACGTCAAATGAGAGATGCACCTATATGTAAGTGCCTTAAACTTCAGGAGAAAAAAGCCGCAAGGCTACACGTTATTTTTGTGTCACTTTCTTAGTCTTTGTATCAGTTCGGTTTCACTTCAGTCATTACTTTAAATGACAAAGATATTTGAAACAGAATAGACATTAAAAAAATTTCCCCGAATAGTGATATGTGTTGACTGGATGCTTAATTCCTCTAACAGAGAGAAAGTGAGAGAGGTAATAAGATTTTTTAGTCAATCATTTACATTTTTCTTTTTCTATAGCCTCTCAAAATATTCAACTCCTCTCAAACTCAAACAGTTTTAACTGTGTCATAATGGCATATATGTGATGTTCTAATGTAAAATCAGTTTGTTATTTAGTTTCTGCTCCTGTCATACACTGTCATGATTTTTCTTTTTTTTCTCTCCATTGTTCTCATTCCTCCTCACCCTCACCCTCCTCCAACTCTCACCTCCACAGTTCATCATCTTCCTGACATTGGTGGTGGACATCAGGTTGTGGGTTCTCAGGTAGTCTGCCAACTGGCCTCCGATAGGCACGATGATTGTCATCACCAGATGGGGCAAAGCTGACACCATGCCCACCTGAAACAGGAAAGGGGAGCGGGAGCGGTCATGTACATGTCACAGAGAGAGAGAGAGAAAGAGAAAGAGAGAGAGGGAGAGGGAGACATAAGAATGAAGGTTGAAAAAGATTGACCATCTCCTGTTGCAGTTTAAATTTGCCCTGACATCCAAGCTTTTTCATAACTATTGATAATATCATATTGATCTTGATAACAGTGAATGTTTAAGAAATGTTAACACATTAAAGAAAAGAGATGGGAGGAGAGGAAGCATACATTATATACAGTATAATGTCACAAGGAGATAATTTCCACTTAACTTTACTACTTTACTTTACTTCACACACACACACACACACACACACACACACACACACACACACACACACACACACACATACACACACACAAAAGAATAATTACAGTATATAATCAGGACTAAACTAGTTCACACAACAGAAATGTTTTAGGGGGATTTTCCTTCAGAGTAATGGTCAAGTTCATTAATTGGAAACTTCACACTAAGATGTTTTGTTGAGATGAGTTTGGAACTTTGAAAGAAGTTTCATTCCCTGAAACAGCTCATAAAATTTCGGTGTGGATCTCACACCAACTAACACGTTTTCTTTTTCTCAAAACTGCAGCTGTTCTGGTTGTGAGTCATCTCTGTTTGTAGAGTTTAAGGAAACACATGTCAAAAGTGAAAATGGTGCAATGCAAGCCCCTGAAAGTTTTCAAAATGAACTTAAATTTGACATGAATTGTTTAAAATGCTTGAGTTCATAGTGAATACAAAGTTATCATTAATCATAGTAGACACTATCATGAGAGTTAAACCCAGGTAAAAAACAAGACAAAAAACAAAACAAACAAACAAAAAAACCCTGACTCTCCTTTAACAGCCGCTTTATTGTCCTTGAGCGAGGCCCTAGCACCTAACCACTGCAGTGTAATTGCAGCTGGCTACAGTAGCTGTAGCTGTGAGCTGCTGTACGTATGTGGATGATACAATCTCACCTTGCTGATCTCGAAGCCAAAGACTTCTTCAAAGTAGGCTGGCTGGCTGATGAGCAGTAGGTAGAAGGTCCAGCTTCTGCAGAAGTTGGCCACGATGATGGCATAGACTGGCATGGAGGTGAAGAAGTGTCTCCATGGAGTTTTAAATTTCTGCCACCAAAAAGGAAGAAGATATTAGTTGGGTCCACTGACTACTGATCGATCAAGAACTGAGTATTAGCTGAATGTGTGTGTGTGTGTGTGTGTGTGTGTGTGTGTGTGTGTGTATATATACATATATGAGTTTGTGTGTAGGTCTTAGAGCTTTTTAGTGTTCTATTGATAGGCTACATGTGCGCATCATAAAGCGCCATACTTGGAGAGGATTGAGAAATCCTGCAGACTCTCCGATTGCATCTTCAATGTACTTCCTCTCCTCTGGTGTGATGGTGGGATGTGCTGCGGGGCTCTCATACGACACCAGAATCCAGAACAAATACCAGAATATCCCAAAGCTGCCTGGGAGAGGAAGTGAGGGGAAAGCAAAAGACACAGACAAGGGTACAGGAAAAGAGAGAGAGAGAGAGACCGAGTTAAAGGCAACAGTTCACATCAAAATTTCTTCCAGGTTGGTGTTGATGCTGTGGAAACGCTATAAGGAAATCAGTGTATCTTTATGGAATGTAAAAGAGGACTATATAACAAAGGTAATGTGAGCTCGCAAGTACACACACACACACAAGCACCAAACCTTCCACTTGAATATTCTGAACACCTGATGCAGACACATACAAGTCCCTGATGTTCACATAAAAACTCTGCCATTCAGTCGTGATTGTGAGCAACAGAAACAAACTAGGTAATGGATTTGAATACACTGGCATTTGAAAAGAAGAGTCCTAGTGTATGTATGTATGCAGTAAACCAACACAAGAGTACAAAGATACTAACCATATACGTAGAATACTGAAGGCCACCCAGTGTACTGCACCAGTATCCCAGCTAAAGGCATGGCCACCACAGCCCCTGCATAGGATCCTAAGAAGGAATCAAACATAAAGAAAAGCAACAGATCATTTATTTTTCCTTTTTTTTTAGCCGTACAATAATTTCTACACTCAAAATGCTTAATGCTACATACTATTACACTGCTAAGGAAATCCATGTCTTCTACTTTTTTCAAATTTGCAGGAACCCCGCAGAACTTAATTCTAGCGGAGAGCCCAAAGTTTTTGTTGATATCACAGATATTTAATTTTTGAGGAAATGTGTCAGTGTTGAAACTTTACCACAAAAGGCTGTTGTGGCTAATCGACTTCTCTCCAGAGGAGGTGCCCACTTGGCCCAGATCCCGTGGCAGGCTGGGTATGATACACCCTGAAGGACAAAATACAGCCAGGGAGTCACTCATCATGTATGTAGGAATAGTTTAACAGACACATGTAAACACATGTGCACAGAGAAACATGCTGTACCTCAACAAGGCCCTGGCATATCCTGACCAGTATGACGCAGCTGTAATGGCAGCGAGCGGCAGATGGAATCAGCATGTTGAGGGTGGAGGTGGCCACTATGGCGAAGCCAAACACTCTTAAACACACAAAACACAAACAAGTTGCCTCAGATCAAATATTCAGTGGTAACAACAGCAGCACAAGACACAGCATTGCTGTCTAAACCTAATTAATTATTGTTTTCTATTGAACAGAAGCTTTTTCAGAGCGTGTGTGTGGTTTGATACTGCTTAATGTCTGGGAACTGATGCCAAGAAATTCAGTTTTATTAGAAAAAAAGAAAATTATTCTTTTTTTTTATAGCTGGCACAGTTAGTTACCCAAATCAACCAATTTATAGCAAGCTCACATTCAGTATCTTCTACAATATCTTCTCCAGTATGGAGAAAATGATTCTTTTTCCAGTACGGAGAAGATATTGTAAATTCGAAGAGATTCACCTGTTGGCTGCAAATTTTTGACATATAAAGCCACCCGGGATCTGTGTGACGATGTAGCCCCAGAAGAAGGAGCCGTGGATCATCCCCACTGTCTCAGGATCCCAGGTGAACTGTGCAGCCTGGAAAAATAAATTTTATATGCACATATGAGTTTAACAATTAAAACTGAAACGTATACAATTCGAAACAGAGAAGAACATCCTTGCCAAAGACAGATAACGTAAAGGTGCAAAAGCTTTGATTTCTGATGTGCCACTTACCACAAGTACTTCCTTGTTGCCTCTGTACACAGTGTGGTCATTGACCATGCTAACAATGGCTACACCCAAGTTGCACCGGATGCCAAAAGAGATGCAGAATCCCAGGCCAGACAGGATGGCGATGATGTACCGCCTTGGCAAGCCAAAGCAGGTACAGTCCACCACTGGCAGCTCCTTCTCCTCCACCAGCTCAGGACGGCCCTCCGCTGATAACTCGATGGTTTCTCCATTGGCCTGCCGCTTCTCAATAAGTCTGAGGTGAGACACAGAGACACAGAGTTCTGCACTTTAGAAAATAATGTGGTTCCAAAAGTTCTCAAAGATATTTAAGGGTTTGAGGAAATGTGTATAGAGTTATACGAAAGACATAATTCCATTTGATATAATGTTGATATAATGTTTGAAATTTAAAATAAAGCTTTGCAGGTCTGAAGAAATCAACATGAGTTGCAGTGACAGACCCAAAGGTGAGTCTGACACAGTTTAAGAGGTAATGTTAGCATGCATCTTTACACAGCCTGATTGGGGTGATCTGCTGTAACAGTGCAACACTATGAAGATATGTTCTGGAAAAATGTTATTCCTTGTCACTTCTAATTTGCTGACTTCTAATTTGAAATGGTTCAGCGGAAATGCCTGCTAATTTGAATAGTCAAATGTGGACTGGCATTTCCCTTAAAAAAAGAAAAAGAGGAAAAGTGGGAGAAGTGACAGTGAGGTGACACATTGATGCTCACCTCCATCTGGGACAAAAACTTGCATAACATGGAAGCAGAGGCTCAAAGATGGATTTCCTGGGAGAATGGGGCACATATCTGGCTGCTTTAAAAGTGGGAAACATGGTGGTGTGGTGTCAGCAAACATCTTTGAGCAAGAGTCTGAGTGTCCTCTTCATTTTTTGTGTACATCTCGCTGACACCACACGGCTCTGTGCATCTCTCAATGATGAGCAATATAAGAATTTCACATATGGAGGTCATAGATTTTTGTGGAGTCACCATGTTATTTCAAGGCAGTGACAAAGAGCATATACCTTTTTTTTTCACTACAGACATGCTGTAGTGTTTGTCTCTCACAGACACACAAACGCTAAACACCTCCATGCAGACAACATGCACCATATTGGGGTTGGGTCTGACTCAGCGTGTCCCAGTGTGTGGAAGCAGCTGTCACTGGCCGACGAGCAGAGTTAGCTATGACAGCACATTCCCCCAGTGTCCGCTCCTTCAGGACGCCTGGGACCTGCTGCCATACTGGTGCTGTTCAAGATGTCCACTTACTCAGACACAAGCAGGAGGTCTCCGGAGACTGACATTTAACCACGTAATATCAGTTTGCCAATACTGATGTGCATTATGTTGATTAACTGAAAAGGAAGTTTTGAAGAAAAGGAGAAGCATTTCCAGATTTGCTGTACTGCAAAATTTGCAATTTGCAAAAAATGTTCGAAGTGTTTTATGCAAAATATAAACCCATTTCATAATACACACTGATTTTCCTTGTCTAAAATGTCTTTGTCAAACGAAGACCTTCTGTGTTTAAGTTATTTAATTTATTCCTTATATTTCTTAGAAAAGACAGACATTTTTTTTGTTATTTTAGGCTGCTACTGAATTCATGCAAGACCATTTTTTCCACTTTTTTCCACAGGAGTCAAACAGAGAAGTCAGAAGAGCGACCATCTGTGTAATACAACCTCCACCCCCACCCCCCACTCACAC